>NC_138770.1:642337585-642475858 GCF_965119305.1 Pelophylax lessonae | reverse complement strand
AAATTCTGTTTTATTCTTACCTATGTTAGAGAAGTCCCCCCACTAAGAGCAAGAGGCTGGAAGCCTCTGTCAGGTTTTTATTTCAGGGTCACTGTTAGAGAGTTTCCTGCATTTCCTCATTGATGTCACTGAGACAGGAAGTGAGAGGAAATCTCCCCGGCATGAGTCCAGCCAGTAATTAAACCCAGACAGAGGTTCTATCCCTTCCCCATCTCCTCACTTCCTGGCCCAATGACAACAGGAAGTGAGAGAACATCTCCCCTACACGAGCCAAGACAGAAATTAAACCCAGAAAGAGGTTCTAACACTGCCCCATCTATTTACTTCCTGGCCCCGTGACAACAGGAAGCGAGAGAAAATTTCCCCCACGTGACACCAGCCAGCGACTAAACTAAACAGAGGTTCTACCCTATCCCAGACAGCACAACCCTACATTTCCTCATCCATGTCACAGACAGGAAGGGAGAGGAAATCTCCCCAACATGGCTCCAGCCAGTGATAAAACCCAGACAGAGGTTCTATCCCTTCCCCATCCTATCCAAAACAGCACAACCCTGCAGCTTCTCATCGGTGCCACCAAAACAGGAAGTAAGAAGAAATCTGCACACCATGACCCCAGCCAGTGAATAAACCCAGAGCGAGGTTCTATCCCTACCCCCATCCTATCCCAGACAGCACAATCCCACACTTCCTCATCTATATTACAGACAGGAAATGAGAGGAAATCTCCCCCAACATGGCTCCAGACAGTGATTAAACCTAGACAGAGGTTCTAACACTACCCCATCTCCTAACCTCCTGGCCCAATGACAACAGGAAGCGAGAGAAAATTTCCCCCACGTGACACCAGCCAGTGATTAAACTAAACAGAGGTTCTACCCTATCCCAGACAGCACAACCCTACATTTCCTCATCTATGTCACAGACAGGAAGTGAGAGGAAATCTCCCCGGCATGAGTCCAGCCAGTAATTAAACCCAGACAGAGGTTCTATCCCTTCCCCATCTCCTCACTTCCTGGCCCAATGACAACAGGAAGTGAGAGAACATCTCCCCTACACGAGCCAAGACAGAAATTAAACCCAGAAAGAGGTTCTAACACTGCCCCATCTATTTACTTCCTGGCCCCGTGACAACAGGAAGCGAGAGAAAATTTCCCCCACGTGACACCAGCCAGCGACTAAACTAAACAGAGGTTCTACCCTATCCCAGACAGCACAACCCTACATTTCCTCATCTATGTCACAGACAGGAAGTGAGAGGAAATCTCCCCAACATGGCTCCAGCCAGTGATAAAACCCAGACAGAGGTTCTATCCCTTCCCCATCTTATCCAAAACAGCACAACCCTGCATCTCCTCATCGGTGTCACCAAACAGGAAGTAATTAGAAATCTGCACACCATGACCCCAGGCAGTGAATAAACCCTGATAGAGGCCCTTTCTGAGCCGCTGAAGTGGAATAACCACCAAGGTCAGGCGTTGTGACTTCACATGACACTTGCTCAGAATCAGCGACTCAGAAACATCCAGCCAAGCTCTATATAATGTTTTCCTAGAAGGAAATGTCCCCCCCCCCTCCCTCCGAGGAGATCAGTACACTTACACTTCTCGCACACCATCTTCTCTTCCTGGTAAACACGGGCGCTTCCTATAGACGTCACCTTCCGCTTTGGTCAGGTGCTGGCGGAGGCGGCCGCTAATTGGCTGAGGCCTGAGGCGGAAGCTGGGTGAGTGTTGGCTGAGGCGGGCGTTGATTGGCTGTGGGTGCTGATTGGCTGTGGGCGGGTTCCTGGCGCAGGTGATGGAGGAGGAGCGGTGAGCGGACAGGTGAGGTCACGGTGATGGTGAAGGAGAGGAAGGTTGTTCGTAGTACCGGGGTTGGTGGTGGTTAGGGGTGTCTCCTGAGCTCATATTATCCCAGCCAGAGCCGTATGTGAGCTGTGAGGCTGCATAGTGCAGCAGAGCCATCATTAGGACCTGTCTGCCCTTCAACACCCCCTCCTGACCAAGCAGCTCCTGGAAATGCCAGAGGCCTGGCTGCTGTTGGCCTTTAGAAGTGCTGGACTGGTGTGACCTGGGAGAAATGAGCATTTCAGACTTCCATGGGGGTCCATTCATCCCTTGCACTGTCCATGGATGGGACAAGGACACCTAGAGATCAGGGGGTTCTCCATTCCCACCCACAGTGTATGTGACCGCAGTCCATGGCGGTACCACTGCTGTACATAGAGCTGAATGAAGTGTCCTTCTGTGACGCCTCAATAAAGTTAAAAAAAAAAGTAAATAGTGTGACGTGCACAGCGACATGCCTGCGTTGTGAATGAGCCCTGACCATGTGTTAAAGAGGAACAAAAACATCCATTTAAAGCGGCCGGACCACATATGTGTATGTTATTTATTGTTTGCACCCCTAATAGGGCCTGGAAACGAAAGTGCGCCCTGCGTAGAGAATCGTGATCTTTATCCACTTTACCACCGGAGGATTTTGCTGTCTTACGTCTGGGCCACTTTTTGCAATTTGGCACTGTGCGACTTTAACGGACAATTGCGCGGTCGTGCAACGCTGTACCTAAAATAATTTGGCGTCCTTTTTTTCCCACAAACAGAGCTTTCTTTTGGTGGTATTTGATCACATGTGCGATTTTTTTTTTTTTTTTTTTTTTTTTTTTTTTTTTTTTTGATCATGCGCTATAAACAAAAAAAGAACGTCAATTTTGCAAAAATAACTTTTTCACATTTTTTTTATATGAAATTCCCCCCCCCCCCCCCAAAAAATGTAAAAATCAAAATTTTTTAACATTTTAGGCCAATTTGTTTTATGCTACATATGTTCGGTAAAAAAAAATCGCAAAAAGCGTATTTTGATTGGTTTGTGCAAAAGTTATCGCGTTTACTAACAAAGGGAAAGATTTCTGTCATTTTTGTTGTTTTTTTTTTTCTTTAACGCGTAATGGCGGTGATCTGCAATTTTTTTTTTTTTGCGGGACTGCGACATTGCGGCGGACAGATTGGACCCTTGACTAGAGCTGCACGATTCTGGTCAAAATGAGAATCACGATTTTTTAGCTTGGAATAAAGATCACGATTCTCTGTGTAACAAAAAAAAATTGGGATAAATTTACTGTTACATTTTTTTTTTTTATTCATTAAAGTTTATTAATTGCGTTTGAAAGACTGCTGCGCAAATACAGTGTGACATAAAATATTACAACAATCGCCATTTTATTCTGTAGGGTCTTTGCTAAAAAAATATATAAAATGTTTGGGGGTTCTAAGTACTTTTCTAGCAAAAAAAACTGATTTTAACTTGCAAGCAACAAATGTCAGAAAAAGGTCCAGTCTTTAAGAGGTTAAACTTCCTTTCTCCCTGGCAGAGGGAAGGAAAAGATACAATGTAATAATTTTGTTTATAGTTACTGGGAGACTTAAATGCTGATAGGCGTTTGCGGGAGGAAAGATACAATGTAATCATTTTGTTTATAGTTACTGGGAGTTTTCCACAGCTGTTTTCTCTGCTCCCTCAGCTATGCAAAGAATCGAGCATAAGTCAGGTTTAGATCGTCAGGGGGGGTGAATCGAGATCGCGATTTTCATACGATTAATCGTGCAGCTCTACCCTTGACTGACATTTTTGACAGAAGAAAGAAAAGACAGGGGAAGCGCCTCTAAGTGCAGTAGATTTATTAAATATAGGCACACAAGTGTAAAGCAACTCACAGGAGAGAAGGTTACAATCGGCTCATTTAGCGGTGAGCGGAAAATCCAAGGCAGCCAATTCCAAAAGGAAGGAGAGGGTGGAAGAGTCCTATCTGGTGGATGGCACTGGAGGACAGAAGGAAGCCGGCTTTCTGGAGCGCAGCGTCCGCCGCATGACTTCAGGGGGTCAAAGAGTACACGACGCGTTTCAGAGCATGCGCCAAGCTCATGGGGAGCATGCGCGCTCTTTTCTCAAGTGTTCAACATGACAGGATCATGACAAAAATCAATATGTAAAATCAAAGCAGGTGTGTGGCGCTGCCAATGTACTATATCTTCTGTATACTTGATCTTCTATACACGTCTCCAAAGGTGTCAAAGTGCAAAATAAACAATCTCAAATATAATAAATATGAATAGTGTTAAAACTCGTAAAGTGCTGAAACTCAATATCAATATGTGCTCACCAGAGGTTGTAGACCCAAATTACCATACAACAAATGGGTGAAGTAGGCTCACATAGCATGTCATAGGTTACCCCGACTGGTGCTGTTAACTTTGGATGTTCCGGTGAATGGCCATACGGTGAGAAAGATGGAATCTCTCAATCAACCAGTGACATATGGGGTTAAACCAAATGACACAAACATAGTGTAAATCCGCTAAAAACACAGTTCATTTAAAAAAGAAATACACTTACAAGCATCCAATGGTAGCAGCACATGTAATAAGCAATGGGTTGAAGCGGTCTTTGGCATAAGACTGACGCGTTTCATCATAGATGACTTTCTCAAAGGATATTGCCACTGAGCTAGATAATCGGATCGGATCATGTGGAGTAAAGTGACAAGAGGAGAGCTTTCATTGTGCAGTGTTTGCAAAATCAATGATTAATCCATTAAGAGGCTACTTACAAGATTCCAAAATAAAAACTGGCAGGTTTAGTAATACGCTCGTCTACAGCCCCGGCGGGCATGCTGGCGACACCACTTTTTTCTTCCACCCTTTTTCTTTTTTGATTTATTATATTTTGGCATGTGCAATATTTTTGAGTGCAGCTGTTAAACACTTGTGATGACACATTTATTTTTCTTAATATTCTAAATATACACGAAGTGCAGATTTATTAACTTTTTATTTAAAGGAGAGAAAGATACATTGTATTGTATAATGTATCTGGGATATATACAATGTATTATATAATGTATCTTGGATGTATACAATGTATATTTCTCTCCATTCAGAGGAGGAAAAAACACAGGGGTGGACTGCACAGTGACTGATCGCTGTGATAGCCAAGCAGAGGCTATCACAGCGATAATTTGATTGGGAACTGGGAATCCCAGTTCCTAAACGTTAGCGTGAGAGCCTGGTCAAACACTGGTTCTATATATGCAGCTTCATGTACGAAGACCCACTTCTAAGGCCGTATGTACACTATATTACCAAAAGTATTGGGACGCCTGCCTTTACACGCACATGAACTTTAATGGCACTGCACTTTAGACTGCGATCTAGGCCTTCTCGTCCAACATCAGCGCCTGACCTCACAAATGTGGTTCTGGAAGAATGGTCAAACATTCCCATAGACACTCCTAAACCTTGTGGACAGCCTTCCCAGAAGAGTTGAAGCTGTTATAGCTGCAAAAAGTGGGTCAACTCAATATTGAACCCTACAGACTAAGACTGGAATGCCATTAGTGTTCATTTGCATGTAAAGGCAGGCGTCCCAATACTTTTGGTAATATATATTGTATGTGTACAGGTGGCAGGAAGGGGTTAAAGTGATTTTAAAGGCTCAAGGTTTTTTTTTCTCTCCACATTGAGGTAAAAAACCTTCGGTATGCACCCCCCCCCCCCATCTCTTTTTCTCTCTCTATCTCTCTCTCTTATACTTACATGAGCCTGATCTCGATCCAGTGCTGTGCCCGAGAGCAGCTGCCCTCCTGGCTCTCTGATCCAGTGCTGTGCCCGAGAGCAGCTGCCCTCCTGGCTCTCTGCCTCATCATTGGCTCAGAGGCAGCAGTAGGACCCATTGGCTCCCGCTGCTGTCAATCACAGCCAGTGAAAGGGTGGGGGGTCCCGAGTTGCACTGTGTGTTATGGACGTATTAAGCAGGTCTCGGGAGCACTCACAAGTTCCCCTATAGCCAGCAGCTTCAACAGAGGAGTGGAGGATCCTGGCTGCTCTGTGCAAAACCATTACCCAGAGCAGGCAAGTATAACTTGTTTATTTTTTTTAAATATTACCTTTAGCCCCCGTTCACACTAAGGCGACCTGTGAGGCGACCTGGTCGCCTCACAGGTCGCCGTAGGTCGCCTCCCATAGGGAAGCTGCGGACCCGTTCTAATAGGAGCGACACAAGTCGCTCCGACTTAGAAAAAGGGTCCGGAGCTTCTTTGGGGCGACCAGGAGGCGAACGCCATAGACTTCAATGTTATGAAGTCCGTGGTGGCCGCTCCGAGGTCGCGGCGCGCTGCTCGCACCGCAACCTCGGAGGTCGCGGTGCGAAGTAGCGTCGCCTGCATGTGAACGGGGGCTTAGTATCGCTTTACATTTCCTTTTTGTTTAGTTTGACTTTTTGCTGTCCGGTGCCCAGAGTCAGCTGACAGCAGGGTATCGGTTGACTGGGTAGAGCCACTGCGGGCTCTGGAAGGATCCAACAATATCGTTAGGATACACTTGACTGCATGGTTGCAGCTGGCTCCATCTCACAGAGAGCCACAGCCAGCTGCACCTGCCCCCTCCCTATCCTGGTGCTCCATTGAGCGCTGGAGGAGCGGTGTCTGACAATCTGCTCTCCTCCCCGAGCAGAGAGAGAGCCGAGCAATCCACCATCATGTGATCGCTAAGTTCTCAGGCTTACAGCAGATGTATGACAGCTGCAGCATGGAGGTGGTGTGTGTGTGATTTTTTTTTTTTTCTTATAACCCCATATATCTCCATTAATAAGTGCATCTAAACTCTTCCTAAAGTTATGTAGGGGGTAGGTTCAGCTTTTGTATATGTGGGGTAGGTACAGCTTTTGTATATGTGGGGAAGGTTCAGCTTATGTGGGGTAGGTGCATCTTTTGTATATGTGGGGTAGGTTCAGCTTTTGTATATGTGGGGTAGGTACAGCTTTTGTATATGTGGGGTAGGTTCAGCTTTTGTATATGTGGGGTAGTTTCAGCTTTTGTATATGTGGGGTAGGTTCAGCTTTTGTATATGTGGGGTAGGTTCAGCTTTTGTATACGTGGGGTAGGTTCAGCTTTTGTATATGTGGGGTAGGTACAGCTTTTGTATATGTGGGGTAGGTACAGCGTTTGTATATGTAGGGTAGGTGCAGGGTTTGTATATGTGGGGTAGGTGCAGGGTTTGTATATGAGGGGTAGGTGCAGGGTTTGTATATGTGGGGTAGGTGCAGGGTTTGTATATGTGGGGTAGGTGCAGGGTTTGTATATGAGGGGTAGGTGCAGGGTTTGTATATGAGGGGTAGGTGCAGGGTTTGTATATGAGGGGTAGGTGCAGGGTTTGTATATGTGGGGTAGGTGCAGGGTTTGTATATGTGGGGTAGGTGCAGGGTTTGTATATGAGGGGTAGGTGCAGGGTTTGTATATGTGGGGTAGGTGCAGGGTTTGTATATGTGGGGTAGGTGCAGGGTTTGTATATGAGGGGTAGGTGCAGGGTTTGTATATGAGGGGTAGGTGCAGGGTTTGTATATGTGGGGTAGGTGCAGGGTTTGTATATGTGGGGTAGGTGCAGGGTTTGTATATGTGGGGTAGGTGCAGGGTTTGTATATGAGGGGTAGGTGCAGGGTTTGTATATGTGGGGTAGGTGCAGGGTTTGTATATGTGGGGTAGGTGCAGGGTTTGTATATGAGGGGTAGGTGCAGGGTTTGTATATGAGGGGTAGGTGCAGGGTTTGTATATGTGGGGTAGGTGCAGGGTTTGTATATGAGGAGTAGGTGCAGGGTTTGTATATGTGGGGTAGGTGCAGGGTTTGTATATGTGGGGTAGGTGCAGGGTTTGTATATGTGGGGTAGGTGCAGGGTTTGTATATGAGGGGTAGGTGCAGGGTTTGTATATGTGGGGTAGGTGCAGGGTTTGTATATGTGGGGTAGGTGCAGGGTTTGTATATGAGGGGTAGGTGCAGGGTTTGTATATGAGGGGTAGGTGCAGGGTTTGTATATGTGGGGTAGGTGCAGGGTTTGTATATGTGGGGTAGGTGCAGGGTTTGTATATGAGGGGTAGGTGCAGGGTTTGTATATGTGGGGTAGGTGCAGGGTTTGTATATGAGGGGTAGGTGCAGGGTTTGTATATGAGGGGTAGGTGCAGGGTTTGTATATGTGGGGTAGGTGCAGGGTTTGTATATGTGGGGTAGGTGCAGGGTTTGTATATGTGGGGTAGGTGCAGGGTTTGTATATGAGGAGTAGGTGCAGGGTTTGTATATGTGGGGTAGGTGCAGGGTTTGTATATGTGGGGTAGGTGCAGGGTTTGTATATGTGGGGTAGGTGCAGGGTTTGTATATGTGGGGTAGGTGCAGGGTTTGTATATGTGGGGTAGGTGCAGGGTTTGTATATGAGGAGTAGGTGCAGGGTTTGTATATGTGGGGTAGGTGCAGGGTTTGTATATGTGGGGTAGGTGCAGGGTTTGTATATGTGGGGTAGGTGCAGGGTTTGTATATGTGGGGTAGGTGCAGGGTTTGTATATGAGGGGTAGGTGCAGGGTTTGTATATGTGGGGTAGGTGCAGGGTTTGTATATGAGGGGTAGGTGCAGGGTTTGTATATGTGGGGTAGGTGCAGGGTTTGTATATGAGGGGTAGGTGCAGGGTTTGTATATGAGGGGTAGGTGCAGGGTTTGTATATGTGGGGTAGGTGCAGGGTTTGTATATGTGGGGTAGGTGCAGGGTTTGTATATGTGGGGTAGGTGCAGGGTTTGTATATGAGGAGTAGGTGCAGGGTTTGTATATGTGGGGTAGGTGCAGGGTTTGTATATGTGGGGTAGGTGCAGGGTTTGTATATGTGGGGTAGGTGCAGGGTTTGTATATGTGGGGTAGGTGCAGGGTTTGTATATGTGGGGTAGGTGCAGGGTTTGTATATGAGGGGTAGGTGCAGGGTTTGTATATGTGGGGTAGGTGCAGGGTTTGTATATGTGGGGTAGGTGCAGGGTTTGTATATGTGGGGTAGGTGCAGGGTTTGTATATGTGGGGTAGGTGCAGGGTTTGTATATGAGGGGTAGGTGCAGGGTTTGTATATGTGGGGTAGGTGCAGGGTTTGTATATGAGGGGTAGGTGCAGGGTTTGTATATGTGGGGTAGGTGCAGGGTTTGTATATGAGGGGTAGGTGCAGGGTTTGTATATGTGGGGTAGGTGCAGGGTTTGTATATGTGGGGTAGGTGCAGGGTTTGTATATGTGGGGTAGGTGCAGGGTTTGTATATGTGGGGTAGGTGCAGGGTTTGTATATGAGGAGTAGGTGCAGGGTTTGTATATGTGGGGTAGGTGCAGGGTTTGTATATGTGGGGTAGGTGCAGGGTTTGTATATGAGGAGTAGGTGCAGGGTTTGTATATGTGGGGTAGGTGCAGGGTTTGTATATGTGGGGTAGGTGCAGGGTTTGTATATGTGGGGTAGGTGCAGGGTTTGTATATGTGGGGTAGGTGCAGGGTTTGTATATGTGGGGTAGGTGCAGGGTTTGTATATGTGGGGTAAGGCTCTTTTTGGAAAGGAAATTCAATAAAATCGGTGTAGGAATAACATTTTGCACTCGTTTCTTTCACAATACTGCAGCCATGATCTCTTAAAAAGGTTTTCCTGCCTTCAGATAAATATTGGAAAATCAGTGCAAAGGCCAAAACCTGCTGTTAGAAAAAAAATAAAGGAAACCATATGAATACAAAATGAGGTTTTGGTTGTAGTACTTTATTTTAAGTGAATGTTTTTTTCTATTCTTAGGTGACCCAATGGATGAGACGGAGATCCGGAGACTTGCAGTGGGACATGTGCTGAGCTTCTTGGCTGTGGTGGTTTCCCTGTGTGTCCCGCCACTCCTCTTGGATCATTTCTCTGTCCTGAGAACACATCTCACATGGCTGTGCTTCTGCTCTGTCTGTGTCATAGCTGTTAATGTTTTATTACTTCTAACACTCAAACCAAACCCTTCAACCAAAAGAAGCTCTCTTTCAAGCAAGGTGATTAGATAATGTATTTACCTTATCCTAGAGTTTTGCTGTTGTATGATATCTTGAAAGCCTATAGCTAGGTACGCAAGGGCTGAAAATGGTCGGTACAGCAGTTACCGGCTGACTGTTGGCCTGTGTGTTCAGCTCCTTGTCTGACTGTCAAACCAGCAGCTGATCGGCATCATATCAGTGCTGGTGGGGGGGGGGGGGGCAGCATCTGGTGTTCCCCCCTGTTGGAACACAATAGCACATTGGGGAAGATTGCTGTACTAACATTGCATAGTTAGTACAGCAACCTCCTCAGTTTGGGTGGAACGAAAAAGAAAAAAACTTCCTGTGTGCCTTTACTATTACTGTGACTTAAAAGTAGAAAATATTGGCAAAATGTTTTTTTCATTTTGAATAAAAATCCTCAAAATTTGGGATTTTCTTTTACTTTCAACAATAATGGTAAACGGGCCAAATCGTCTTGTGTGTGTTTTTTGTAATGAACATGTTCTACTTCCCTCCTCTGTGCAGTGGTTTTTCACAGAGTAGCCCGGATCCTCCTCTTCCCGGGTTCCTCTTCTGTCCTCCTGGCCCCTCCCTCCTGTTGAGTGCCCCCACAGCAAGCAGCTTTCATTGAGATACGGAGCTGTGACCGGGCCAATCACGCTGCTGTCTAAGCCAATGAGGAGGGGAGCTGAAACACTCCTGCAGCATCACATGCGTTTTCCTGCACCGCTCCTGTGTGAACCCAGGCTTGTCATAGTGATTTCAGCCAGGGTTCACACAGGAGCGGTCCGAAAACTGTATGCCATTCTGTGTAGTGAGATTTGAGCCAATTCATTTTGTGTGGACTCAAATTGCACTGCAAAGGTATCGGAACTCGATATCGGCGAGTACTTAACCAAAAGTATCGGTACTCGTACTCGCTGATAAAAATCTGATATCAGTACAACCCTAATAGCCAATCAGCGTCTGGATTTATTGTCAAAGCTTAAAGTGTTACTAAACCCACACCAGTAAAATCAGTCTGTATATACAACAAAGCATGCTTGTTATACTCACTGTGGAATCTAAGGGGTTAATCCTCTGCATTGTGTAAAAAGCTGTTTGATCCTGTATGCACAGATCCTCCCCTTCTTCCACTGACTCCAGAACAGGTCCGGATAAGACAGAGCCTTTGGAGTCAATCTGCACATGCTCAGTTTGGAGTGTAATTGCTAGAGTTTTTTTTTTCTTGGGAGAGTGCATGTGATCAGCACTGTCCAGACAGAGGGTCCTGGATCCTGATAGGACAGCTCAGTGCGGTATGAAAACTCCTCATACAAGCTTTATCAGGAACTGATACCGTATTTCCCCGAAAATAAGCCTGGGTCTTACATTAATTTTGGCATCAAAAGACACAGTAGGGCTTATTTTCCGGGTAGGTCTTATCTCCCTCCCCGCCTGTCAGGATACCCCAGTGTGAACCTATTTTAGTGTTTGCAAAATGCTAGAATCCACTTCATGACTGTTTTATATATTGTCCGGTGTGTTTCTGTAATCTAATAGTGTTAAATACCTTACAGCGCGCTCAGCTAATCTCCTGCTCTGTTCTCCTCTCCTTCTCTTCTCATAGCTGTCAATAGAGGATCTCAGCCCCTCCCCTCAGAGCGGGTCACAGAAGCGCCAAGCATTATATTATAATAGTGTGAAATACCTTCCGTACAGCGGTGCTCAGCTAATCTCCTGCTCTGCTCTCCTCTCCTTCTCTTCTCATTGCTGTCAATTGGGGATCTCAGCCCCTCCCCTCAGAGCGGGTCACAGAAGCGCTGAGCATTATATTATATTAGTGTGAATTTCCTTCGGTACAGCGCCGCTCGGCGCTCAGCTGATTTCCCGCTGCTTTTCCTTCTCCCGGCTGACAGCTGGGGGGTCACGGAAGCGCTGAGTGGTGCTATAACGAAAGTATTTCACACTATTATAATATAATGCTCGGCGCTTCTGTGACCCGCTCTGAACACTTCAGAGGGGAGGGGCTGATATCCCCCACTGACAGCTAGGAGAAGAGCAGAGCGGGAAATCAGCTGAGCACCGCACGGCGCTGTACTGAAGTTATTTCACACTATTCGATTACAGAAACACTCACTGGACATTATATAAAGCAGTATAAAAGTGGATTCTAGGATTTTACAAACACTGAACTAGAGCTTATTTTTGGGGTAGGGCTTATAATGCAGCCCTCCCCGAATATAACAGTAGGTCTTATTTTCAGGGTAGGTCTTATTTTCGGGGAAACACGATAGAAGTCATAAGACTGCTGATGAGAAAAGGTATTTAGCAGTTTATATTTACTAAAATAATTGTATTTCCATGTTCTGTGTACTGTGGGAGACCAGATATAGTGAATGAAGGCTCCTGAGTTTAGTAACATTTCAATTGAACAAGCTGAAGTTAGAAGCTGATTGGTTTCTATGCAGAGCTGCACCACATTCTGTGTGCTCCAGTTTTAGTAAATCTCTCCCAATGAGTGCCTTTAGGCCCCTTTCACACTTATGCGACGCAATTTTAGCGCGATTTTTGCGGCACGATTTTGCCACGATTTCGAAAGCAATGGCAAGGCTATATGCCTCAAAATGCATTAAAATTGTGGCAAAGTATACAGGAACTACTTTGAAGTTGGTGCGACTTCAAAACGCACTGATATGAATGGGGCTCATTGAAAATAATGGAAAACGACTTGTCATGCGATTTTGCGGTCCAAAATCACGGGACAAGTCGCACTAGTGTGAATGGGGCCTTTAGTGATCATAAATACCACTTAGTGATACTTTGTATTTGCTGGTCAGGAAAGCCCTCCTAACAATCTTGAGTCAATCTGGTGACATCCTCCATGTTTTTTTTTTTTCTTTAATTGAGGTTTGTTTAACCACTTTACTACCAGTCACGTAACTTCTACGTCGGCTGACTTTGAGTGGTTATACCGGGATGATGCCTCTAGCTAGAGGCATCATCCCGGTACCGTTGTTTGAAGCCGACGGTCGGCTTTCCGTCGGTAACGATCGATGCGGCTCGGGAGCCGCTCGATCGTTACCCGGGGGGGCGGGAGGGGACGTCCCCCCCCTCCCGCCGCCTTCCGCGGCTTTGCTCGGGGCTACCGTCCCACCGGGAGCCCCGAGCACCCAGCCGGCACGTCCGCCGGCTGGATGGAGTCCCGATGAATGCCGGAAACGGCATCGATCGGGTCTCCGATGACGTAACCCGGAGGCGGCGTCCATGACGTCACGTCCGGGTTACTGTGCTGCAAAAGGCGGCAGATTTGAAAAACGGCTGTAGGCAAAAATGCCGTTTTCGGCGTTTTGCATACAGGGAAGTGTAGTGGAGGGGTCTAGGGTCTTTTAGACCCTCGATCCCTCCATAAAGTGTACCTGTCACGACATATTGCTGTCACCAGGGATGTTTACATTGCTTGTGACAGCAATAAAAGTGATCAGATTTTTTTTTTTTTTAAAAACCTGTAATAAAGTTTAAAAAAAAAGAAAAAATAAATAGGAAAAAAAAAAAAAAAAAAATTTAGCCGTCCCCGTCACCGTTAGCTCGCGCACAAAAAAAAACATATACGCAAGTCGAGCCGCAAATGAAATCGCTGTTCAAACCACACATGTGAGGTATCGCCGCGATCGCCAGAGCGTGGGCAATAATTAAAAAAAAAAGAGCTACACTCTAACTCTAAACTGGTAACCGTTAAATAAATTTAAAGCGTCGCAGATTGAGATCTCTATTGACCGTAGTTTGTCGCCATCCCACGGGGGGGCGCAATTTTAAACCGTAACATGTTTGGTATCTATTTACTCGGCGTGACATCATCTTTCACAATATACAAAAAAAATGGGATAACTTTACTGTTTAGTATTTTTTAAATGCAGTGAAATGTGATTTTTCAAATTTTTTCCAAAAAAATGGCGTTTTAAAGACCGCTGCGCAAATACCGCGTGACAAAAAATTTTGCAATGACCGACATTTTATTCTCCAGAGTCTTTGCTAAAAAAATATATATAATGTTTGGGGGTTCTAAGTAGTTTTCTAGGAAAAAATACTGGTTTTAACTTGTGAACAAAAAGTGTCCGAAATAGGGCTGGGGCTAAAGTGGTTAATGGATTATTTTGCTTTAACCTTTTCTAATTGGTTATTCTGTTTTGCAGATCAATAAACTGTATAGATCCTGCCTGTATTTCTTAGCTTCCTGTCTGCTGTTTCATGGGATTATAGTTTTGTATGGCGCACCTCTTGTAGAGTAAGTATTCTTTTTTATTTAGCAGTCCTGAAAACATAATTTATATACATCACATGTATTCTGTAAATTAGAGGTGTAGAAGGAAAGGAGAGGGGAAAAGAAGCTGCAGTGGTTTTGCTTATAAGAAAGTATTCCTTTAAATACGCACAGTCCCTCTACCTACCTGCCAGCGGGTGATGCCAGGAAAGCATGAACAGCTCCAGGAGTCAGCCTTATATCCGTTCCTATGCAGAAATCCCATGCAGAATGTATATATGTCTTTATTAGGAAAAAATGGGTAGTCTTTGATGTTTCTAGTGGAACATTCTAAGGATGGTGGTGGAGAGCAAAAATATGAATAATGAATCACTTCATGATTTGGAACATAAGAAGTGCATCCTAAAAAAAAAAATGTCAGCATAGTTTTTCAATCTTGAACGTCCAGGTTCCCCCCAACACTTATTTTTGGCAATTACCAGCTGTCAAAATGACAGCCATTTGCTTTGTATTAGATAACAGTAGGAGCTTCTCTAAAAATGACATTTGCCATTGTCATTTAGTAAAAACAATAGGGGGGGGATAATTATAGTGTCAGGGACAAATTCTGCCTCAACTGGGGGTGTTGCCTATAGCAACCAATCAGCTGATTGGCTGTGCTCTGAGTTAACACAAAATTTGTCTCAGACAACTGAATAAATTCCTCCAATAAATCAGTGTATTGTTACATTGTATTTACTATTTCATTCATATGTACTGTAGATCAGAGGTGTGACCTATAATTTGCATATGACATTACTTAAAGCATTTTTGTTACACCCACACTTCATATTCCTGATATGTGTTCTGCTGTACCATGTACTTGTATGAGAAAGTATCCTGTTCTCTTTGTATTGATTCCTTTATGTGAAATCACTGGTGATCCTGCCAGTCCCCTTGCTTTCCTATTAAAAATGGACACTAAGCAGGGGAGCACAGTGTGGTCAGTTTGGTGGCTGAGCTGAGAACTCGGTGTACTCTCCTCCAATGATCAGACTTGTCCTGACACGCCCCCACTGCACAGCCATTCATTGGGAAGCTGTGTTCTGCTGCTTCTCCCCCCAGCTCTTATGCAGCTGAGAACAGAGGGAATGTGCTCACTTGTAAAAAGGTATTTATATATATATATATTTTTTTTTATATATATATCTATACAAAAATGTTTCATTTCTATTTTAAACTGACTAAGTTGTTTGATAAGGTGATCGTTTACAATCACACGTTTTAATTAAACAGGGAGGTAAGCGGCTTCCATTTATTTTTTTGTCAGACCTGCAAAGTAAAGGCATAAAGTGCTAGTATTACATTGTGAAACTTCCCTGCAAACTAAACCCTCGTCACTGCTGGAGGCCGCATCCATCTTCATGTTTAGGAGATATTTACAGTACCTATAGGTAAAGCTTATTATAGGCTTGCCTATAGGTACAAAGAATCAATGGAAGTTTACTTCCTCTTTAAAATGTATTCCTCTTTCACCCTTATTAAAGTGATTGTAAAGTCTCGTGTTCTTGTCTGTTTGCTCTGTGCAGTTGATTTTGCACAGAACAGCCTGGATTCTCCTCTTCTTGGGTCCCTCTTCGGTACTCCTGGCCCCTCCTTCCCTCCCTCCTGTTGAGTGTCCCCACAGCAAGCAACTTGCTATGGGGGCACTTGATCCGAGCCACAGCTCCCTGTGTCCATTCAGGCACGGAGCCTGCGACCTGGCCCCTCCTACTCTCTCTCTCCTGATTGGCTGACTGACTTTAATTGACAGCAGCAGAAGCCAATCACGCTGTGCTGCTGTCTTAGCCAATGAGGAGAGGAGTCCCGGACTCCTGCAGCATTGCTGGATAAAGATGGGCTCAGGTAAGTATTAGGGGGGCTGAGGGGCGCTGCTGCATAGAATGCATTAGTATAAAAAAACCTTCTGCCTTTACAATCCCTTTAACGTTTAGCTGTAATTACCTCTTTCCTCTCCTTCTCAACTTAGCTATTATTATTCCACTGATTTTTTCTTTTTTTGTTTTCTTTTACCATTAATATTTTGTATCCATTTTGTTCTGTTTTTTTTTTTTTTTTTTTTTTTTTTAGTGTTGCATAACAAGAAAATGTGAAAAAAGTATCTATGCCATACTTTGTACCAGAAACACCATATTGGTGTAATTTTAAGTTGTACACATTATAGAATAAAATGTATACTTTTTTTTTTCAGTAAGGCTGCATTCACACTTGAACGTAACGTTTTACAGCGATTTTCAGGCCTTTTTGGAGGCAGGCATTGACATCTATCAAAAACGCTAATAATCAGCCCAAAAAGAAGTTCATGTACTTTTTTCAGCTACAGGCATTTTGCAAAACGCTCAGATGTGAACAGGGGCCATTTAAATGAATGGGGTTTTACTTGTTGGGCGTTTGGAACGTTTTTTTGAGCGTTTTTGGAGCTGAAAAACACTCAAAAACTCCCAGTGAATGGAGCCTAAGGGTCCATTCACACTAGCGCGACTTGTCAGGCGACTTGGTTGCCTGACAAGTCGCGGTGGGTCGCTCGCCATTGAATAGTACAGGACCCGTTCTAATAGGAGCGACACAAGTCGCTCCGACTTAGAAAAAGGGTCCTGTACTACTTTGGGGCGACCTGGAGGCAACTTGCATTGACTTCAATTATATGAAGTCCGTGCAAGTCGTGTCGCCCCTGTCTGAATGGGGTCTAAAACTAGTGTAACACTGGTAAATTAAAAAAAAAAAAAAAAACCCCTTTTTTTTTTTTAAATCCTATTTTTGTTTATAGATTCCATAAAAAAATGAATAATTTTTGCAAAACATTGTTGCCTTTTTAAAAAACAAACAAAAACAATGTATCTTTAACTTTTGCTTTTTTAAGTAAGAACAGCTATCTTCAAATAAAAAGTGGATAGATAAAATTGTTCTGGGCCATAAAGGAGTTGGTGTGGTTAAGAGATCCAATGTGTGTTAAAATCAAATGAATGTTTTTATGCTGCAGGTTAGTCACTAGAAACTACATCATTCCAGTGGCCTAAAGTTATTGGGACATGACTGTATTTCATGTCAGACATAAAGAAACCTGCCCAAAAAAAAAAAAACACACAAGCATGGATTACCTTTAGGGCTCATTCATGCTGCATTGCAGTGTTTTAACAAACTCACGTTCAAACTTGCGTTGCATTAACCTCCCTGGCGGTATGATTCTGTCAGGAATTCTGTTCCAAAAGCGGTACAATTCTTTTCATGGAAATTTGGCGTTATGTATTATAGGCCTACAATTCTTAGTAATTACTGACTTAAACCTGACCAAAACAAGACTCTAGTAGACATCCCAGATGTGATAAATTTGAAACACAAACAAGTGAATTATAATCGAATCAATAATATTATTTTATTATTTAATATATATAATAAAATTATATTATTGATTAGATTATAATTCATGCGTTATATATTATATATATATGTGTGTGTGTGTGTATGTGTATATATATATATATATATATATATATATATGTATATAGATGTGTGTGTGTATATATATATAGTGTGTGTGTGTGTGTGTGTGTGTGTATATATATATATATATATATATAACGCATGAATTATAATCGAATCAATAATATAATTTTATATATATATGTGTGTGTGTATATAGGTATATGTATATATGTGTGTGTATATATATATATATATATATATATATATATATACATATATATATAATATAAAATGTGTTATGTGTTTTGTGCAACGTTTTTTTTTTTTTTTGAATTTCCCTCTCTAGTTCCGCTCCCATGCAGCATTGCTGCTGCAGGGAACGGAACTAGGAAGTCCTCCTACCGACAGACGAGCGGCGGAGATCTCACTGGCGGTCACAGCAATGAGAGCTCATCGCTGGATCGCCAGGATAAGGTAAGAGACGCTCCGCTGCGCTGTCTGCATAGCTCTGCCATTCACCCCGAGCGTGACTCGGGGATACCGCTAATAGCAGAAAATTCCTACCCCGAGTCACGCTCGGGGATACCGCTAGCGAGGTTAAGACAGACTATTCATATAAATGGGACTGCCCTTGCACCTCATGCAGCCAGAATGAGACATGTACAATCTTTCCCAACACAGCATGCCACAGTGCACGCTATGCTCATCACCTATTTACTTTATTTTCACATGCCAAATGCACTCTCCTTGCAGTCTCTGGTATTGATAAAGCAGACCTGTCAGGTGACATATCAACTCTGTCTATTTACCCATGTTTTCACCCAAGATTCACTAATTTTATACCTAAATCCTGGGTTAAAAAAAAAAAGTGATAAATAGGCCCCTAAATTGCCTGCCCCTGCTACCACTGACTCCACTGTAACACACTGTGCTGTACCAGATATGATTACAGTGCATATATGTGTTCTAAACTCTTTAGCTCGGTGATATACATCTTTTCCAAAATTGTGGTTGGTTTGTATTGTAATTTCACTCTACGGCTGACTCTTCACATTATGTTACAGATCGGTGGGAGAAACCTTCTTTTTTGCGGTTTTGTTGTCATCCTTCACAACGTCACGCTGTCTGTGCATTCTTGGACCAAATTTTCATGCTTGGGTCAGAGTATTCAGTAAAGATGGGTAAGTTGTGATTTTTCGAATCCTTTATTAAGTCTAGTTAAATGCTAAAATAAATTTATTATTTTATTTTCTACATATATTCATGCAATATATCTGTATTGTCATATGAAATATAAAAGAGGAATCGTGCAGTGATGTACACCCAAAACGGAAAAAAATATATATATTTTGAGCTGCTGAATACCCCAGCTTGTCCACAAAGAACAAGTAAATATAATATATACAAACAAAAAAGTGTTGCGTCATAAGAGTCGGTTCACACTGGGGCGGCACGACTCTGTACTACTTCGAGGGCGACTTGTGCATTCCCATGCACCACGACTTCGGAGCGACTTGCATGGACTTCACATAATGGAAGTCTATGCAAGTCGCTCTGAGGTCGCCCCGAAGTAGTACAGGACCCTTTTTCTAAGTCGGAGCCACTTGTGTTGCTCCTATTAGAACGGGTCCTGTACCAGTCAATGGATCGCGAGGGAGCGCGACTTGTCAGGCTGACAAGTCGCCTGACAAGTCACGCTAGTGTGAATCGAGTCTTAGTGAGACTATAATGTACACAATATATCCAAAAGTCCATGCAGCACTGAGTAAAACTGCCACATATAGTCAAACCGGTATAATATTAAACATAAGCACAGTTCAATCCTAGTGTAGCACCAAAAGTGAGACTGCTTAATAGTGATACTCCACAGATTTAATCCCAAAGTCTGTGGAACTGTTTTTTATGTACAAAATGTGTTTCCAGTGCATGTATACACAAACATTATTGCCCGTGAACTCAGACTGTCACCTCCTCAGCAAATAGCATTACGTGACTCCTCACTTATATGTAAATATATGCGCTTACCTCTCTTGAGACCTCTGTCATAGTAGGTCTATATTCGGCTTTTTTTTTTTATGTATGTACGTGTATGTGTATGTATATGTATGTGTATATATATATATAATGACTCCTCTCCGCTGTAGGGGTCCCCCGCCATCCACAATCAGGGTATCCAGATGTCTTCACTCCTAATAATAAAAATCCTCCTCTGTGCTTAAATAAATAAAAGAACAAATTTAGTGCTGTCTATAAACTGAGATTTGTTTAAAAATGACATGAAAAGCCTCTTACAAAATAGTAGAGGTATACAGCTTTAAGAGTATATGCGATGGTCCAGCATCAGCTCTGATTCCCCACACTGACACTGTCGGCAGCTTCTGGGAAGCATGATGACATCATGCTCCTATCTCCAACTTACGGGTTGCACCCTCCAGGCGGGGCTTCATCAGAGCTTTCTGACCTATTTGAACACAGGGGAGGAGAATTTTTATTAAGAGTGGAGACATCTGGCTACCCTGATTGTGGATGATGGGGGATCCCCACATCGGAGAGGAACTATATTATATTAGGTGAATATAGACCTCCTATGACATAGAGGTTTCAGAAGGGGTGAGCACATATATTTACATATACAGTAAGGTCCATATATATTTGGACACATGCACAATTTTCATATTGCACTTCAAATGAATTTGAAGTACAGACCTTCAGCTTTAATTCATGGGGTTGAACATAAATATCAAGTAAAAATTTTAGGAACTGCAACCATTTTTATACACAGAGGCTCAGATGTAATTGGACAAATGAATATAATCATAAATGTTAATTTTTAATATTTTGTTGAGAATCCTTTACTGGCAATAACTGGCTGAAGTCTTGCACCCATGGACATTACCAAAGACTGTGTTTCCTCTTTTCTGATGCTTTGCCAGGCTCTAACTGCAGCTGTCTTCAGGCATTCTTTGTTTGTGGGTCTTTCTGCCTTTGGTTTTGCCTTCAGCTTATGAAATGCATGCTCAATTGGGTTGAGATCAGGTGATTGACTCGACCATTGCAGAATATTCTACTTCTTTTCCTTCAAAAGCTCCTGGGTTGCTTTTGCAGTGTGTTTTGGATAATTTTCCATCTGTACTATAAAGCGCTGTCCAATCAACTTTGCTGCGTTTGGCTGAATCTGGGCTGACAGTATATCTCTAACACTGCAGAATTCATCCAGCTGCTTCTGTCTTCTGTCACATCATCAACAAACACCAATGACCCAGTGCCACTGGAAGCCATGCATGCCCATGCCATCACACTGCCTCCACCATGTTTTACAGACAATGTTGTGTGCTTTGGATCATGATCTGTTCCAAGCCTTCGCCACACTTTTTCCTTCCTATAATTTTGGTACAGATTCATCCTAGTTTCATCTGTCCAAAGAATGCTTTTCCAGAACTAGTCTTGGATTTTTAGATGTTTTTTGGCAAAGTTTAATCTGGCTTTTCTATTCTTCGGGTTTATGAATATTTTGCACCTTGTGGTGAACCCTCTATATTTGCTCTCGTGAAGTCTTCTCTTGATTTGTAGACTTTGACAATGATATGCCCACCTCCTGGAGAGTGTCCTTCACTTGTCTGGATGTTGTGAATGAGTTTCTCTTTCCCATAGAGAGGATCCTGCAATCATCCACCACTGTTGTCTTCCGTGGACGTCCAGGCCTTAATTTTGTTGCTGAGCTCATTAGTGCATTCTTCTTTCCTCAGAATGTACCAAACTGTTGATTTGGCCACTCCTAATGCTAAAATCTCTCCGATGGACTTGTTTCATTTTTGATGTAGGTTCACAGCAATAGATTCCAAATGAAAATACCACACTTGGAATCAACTACAGAACTTTTACCTTCTTAATTGATGAAGAAATAACGAAGGAGTAGCCCACACCTGGCCATGAAACCACCACTTTTGATTAAATTGTCCAATTACTTTTGGTCCCTTGAAAAAAAGGGGGGTGGCTATTCTTAAGAGCTGTAATTCCTAAACCCTTCCTCAGATTTGGATGTACATACCCTCAAATTAGACCTGAGAGTTTGCACTTTCAGCCCATATCCATTATATAATTATAGCTTGAATATGTTTTGGTAAATACCTGGAAAAAAAAAAACGAAAATTGTGCCTGTGTCCAAATATATATGGACCTAACTGTATGTGTGGAGTCACGTGGTGCTATTTGCTGAAGAGGTGACAGTCTGAGTTCATGGGCACTAATATTTGTGTATAAGTGTACTGGAATCACATTTTGTACGGTCTTTCAGATTGAATCTGTGGAGGATCACTATTAAGGCCCCCTTCACACTAGTGCGACTTGTCCCGCGATTTTGGACCGCAAAATTGCATGACAAGTCGTTTTCTATTATTTTCAATGAGCCCCATTCATATCAGTGCGTTTTAAAGTTGCACTGACTTCAAAGTAGTTCCTGCACTACTTTGGCACGATTTTAATGCGTTTTGAGGTATATAGCCATAGGCATTGCTTTCAAAATCGCGTCAAAGTCGCGTTGCAAAATCGCGTTGCATAAGTGTGAAAGGGGCCTAAGCAGTTTCACATTTGGTAATTGAACTAAGCTTATGTTTAATATTGTACCCGTGTAAATCTTCTTATATTTGGCAGTTTTACTCGGTGCTCCATGGACTTTTGGGTATATTGTGTATATTAGTCTCACTTATTTACAAACAAAAAAGTGCAGCGCTATGTATTGTGCAGAATTTTCACCTAGATTCATACACAACTCTGAACTTGCGCCAGGCTTGCCATCCTTTGTCTAAAGCATTACTCTGATAAACAATTTTTTTTCTTTCGTTGATTGATGGACACAGCTTCTGGTCTTCATAACCATTGGGTTATACTGCCCCTACAGGAGTAGGACACTAGGCAGAAAAAACTTCTGGCTACACTCCCTCTCTCTGCTATAGCCACTCAGTTTTTAGTTTTTTTTGCCAGAGTCAGGAGTAAGGACCTAGTACCTCAGCTCTGCGCTAGGTCTGTCGTGACATAGATCTACTGGACGGGGCTGGCCTGCGAGTTAAACGCCTCGCAAGGTCGCATACGACCGGGTCTCAGGCCGAGTCGCAGCAATCCTCCTGGCTGACAGCCCCCCCATTTCGATGGAGAGGGGTTCAGTCTGGAGCCGTGCCTGCCTGGTTCCTGGTATGGTGAGTAGTTGTCCCCCCCCCTCTCTCCCTGGAGGGTTTTGGGGTGGACGTGGGCCCCTCCTTGGGACGGTCGGACCCCTGGGTTCCCCTCCTTCTCACAGGCACCCCCCTTGCCTAGTCACTCATCCTGCCCCCCTTCCACATATGCTTTGGTGGTCTGGCCACTTTCCTGGGGTGGGGGCAGGGCGCTGACTTGCTATGGGGGTCGGAGGGGGTGTGCTGCCGGTGACCAGACAATCGACTGTGGGGGGGGGTTTGTACCTGGTGGGGGCTCCTACCAGTGCCCCCCGTCCTGCCTGGATCTGTCCTTGAGGCCTGGTCTCCCAATCCTGGGTCCCTGTATGCCTCATGGTGCCACCATTTTCTTGTAGCTGTTGTGTTCTATAAACGGTGGCCAGGTATGTGTAGTCCAGCGGCCATTTTGCTGTGGCTTGCCATTGAAAATGGTGGTGGTCATGTTAGTGGAGCCCCGTGGGCAGCGATTTCGGCGGTGGGAACCCCTTCTTATCCCCTGGTGCTAACTCCTGGATCATTTTATTTCCTGATCATTGCATGTGTAGTGCAGATTATCCTGGTGACTGCAGGTGCTTGTCTCTGAGGGTGGTGAGTCTTGTGGAGTCCTCTCCCTCTCTGCTGAGGATCGCTTTGTGCCTGACAACCGGGTGGTGCTGCCAGCACGGTGGGGGTTGTCCCTTAGCAGTGTTTTACACTTTTTTGTGGGGTCCCCCTGGTGACTCATGGAGTCTTCGGAGCACATTTCCCCACCTGATACCCTCACTGAGGCTACGGGGCCCTCCGGTTCCCAACCATCCATCCATGCACTGACGGCGGTCTAAGAGTCCCTTGTGTCCCGGGTAAAGGTGACTTGCAGGCGACGGGCTAGCAAAAAGCGCACCCCGCTTTCCTCTGCCTCATTTGTCTCATTAGATCCTAAATCTGAGGCGCTGGTGGATGCACTGATTGTATATTGCATTAGACCCTGAAGATGGAGGACGCAGCTGAAGCTGCGATGGAGGCGCAGGTACCCTTTGGCACTCGCAAGCCATCTAGAGCGGCACAGGTGTTTCCTTTCCCTTCCTATTTTGACAGAATTGTCACTAAAGAGTGGGGACAACCAAAGTGTCCCTGTGGGGTCCCTAAGTGCTTTACTAGGTGTTACCCCTATAAGGAGTCCCTACTTAAGAAGTGGACTGTGCCACCGGTGGTGGACCCTCCGGTTTCCAGATTTAAAAAGGCAACCATGATTCCGGTTGAAGAGTCTTCAGCCTTTAAGGATCCGGCTGACAGGAAGGTACACTCTGGTTGGTTCGGCAATGAGGCTGGTATTCACCATTTCCCTGTTGTCACAAACTCTGACTGAGTGGGCTAAGCTCTTAAGCCGTGACCTAGAGGGGAAACAGCTCCCCCCGCCTTTGCCGAGTTGGCGGACCAGCTGGTATAGAGGCTGCAGTTTATCTGTGATGACTCTTTGGATGCGGCTCCCCTGATGGCTTGCCTCTCTGTTTTGGCAGTGGTCCTTGGGTGCGTCTTTTGGCTCAAGTGCTGGTCTGTGGATCAGACTTCAAAAAAGCCTTAACTGATCTTCCTTTTCAAGGATATCGCCTGTTTGGAGCTACTCTGGATGACATCATTAAAGGTCTCACAGGGGGGGAAGAGTACTTTTCTTCCGCAGACTACTAAGGGCAAGGAACCTCATTGTAGATGTGGGCCTTTCTTCTCAGCTCATAAGAAGTTTTTTTCGTTCCTCAGGGTCAACTGACGAGGGCTCGAAGCTCGAAGGTCCGGCTACAAGATCGAGTTTCGCTTTTGTCCCCCTGCCAAGGTTTTTTTCCTTCCAACTTGCGCCTGTCCCCAGACCGCTTACAGGGCCTAAAAGATAAAAAATTCCTGCGAGCTACCTCTCAATATTAGATTTTTAAAATGCCGCAAACACCTCACTTCTCATAAAAAGTGTAAATAATCTAAAATATAAAACTGTGTTGCGCAGAATAAAAATCTATTAAATATGATAAATATCTTCAATAAATATCTGGTGTATATAAAGTTCATATGGATAAATCCCTAATACTCTTCATTAGTAAAAAATGTCTGATATAAATATTAAAAAATATAAATTGTGAAAATGAACCGGTGAATAATTCAGAAACTAGATATTATAAATTGTACTCTCAATATAACCATTAAAAATCACATATAAAGTGCGTAGTTCAAATAATATGCAATGTGCATCAATCCAAAGTGCTAATCAAGTCCTAAAATAGTGCATCGACAATAGATCCGATATTTAGGTGCGAAATCAATAGATGAAAAAAGTGTTAATATAAAAATCAGTGTCCAAAAATAGAATATTAAAGTCCTTGTGAATCAGTGCAAATAACCATTCCTTGCAGTGCTCAAAACCACCAAGAGGTGGCAGGTGCTCCCCAAAGTAGTGAGTGACCAGAGTGTCACAGATCCTTCAATCACTGTGCACCCCCTTGTGAATGGGTGCTCACCTTAGGGACGATTATATCAGACTCATCTATAGGGGCTCCTTCTCAGGGATGACCCTTCCAACAATCCGTAGGCTCACACCACGATATAAATGAACTCTTATAACGGAAATCAGGTGAATCTCTCCATCAAAACCATAACATTCCAATACCGAAGTATCACCGTGTTATATGCAAAAGAGGGGAAATCTCCAATAGTGCTTATACCATTAAGACAAGACATTTATTTCAAAATAAAAAGAATCAATATGAACTCACAATCTTCAGTGCATCCATGCACCTTTAGCTAGCAGTGTACAGTATATCCTCGTGAGCCGCACTGGGAAAGCGGGAGATGCGGTGGCTGTGTATCCTTTTAATCAGCTCTTACAGCCCTAGCTGAAACAAAGGGGGAATTAGCTCAAGTGGTAGAGCGCTCGCTTAGCATGCGAGAGGTAGTGGGATCAATGCCCGCATTCTCCAAACAAAGCCACGCTTCACGGAAGCGCCGTGCTTTGACTGTGAGACTGTCGGGCTGTAAGAGCTGATTAAGAGGATACACAGCCACCGCATCTCCCGCTTTCCCAGTGCGGCTCACGAGGATATACTGTACACTGCTAGCTAAAGGTGCATGGATGCACCGAAGATTGTGAGTTCATATTGATTCTTTTTATTTTGAAATAAATGTCTTGTCTTAATGGTATAAGCACTATCGGAGATTTCCCCTCTTTTGCATATAACACGGTGATACTTCGGTATTGGAATGTTATGGTTTTGATGGAGAGATTCACCTGATTTCCGTTATAAGAGTTCATTTATATCGTGGTGTGAGCCTACGGATTGTTGGAAGGGTCATCCCTGAGAAGGAGTCCCTATAGATGAGTCTGATATAATCGTCCCTAAGGTGAGCACCCATTCACAAGGGGGTGCACAGTGATTCAAGGATCTGTGACACTCTGGTCACTCACTACTTTGGGGAGCACCTGCCACCTCTTGGTGGTTTTGAGCACTGCAAGGAATGGTTATTTGCACTGATTCACAAGGACTTTAATTTAATATTCTATTTTTGGACACTGATATTTATATTAACACTTTTTTCATCTATTGATTTCGCACCTAAATATCGGATCTATTGTTGATGCACTATTTTAGGACTTGATTAGCACTTTGGATTGATGCACATTGCATATTATTTGCACTACGCACTTTCTATGTGATTTTTAATGGTTATATTGAGAGTACAATTTATAATATCTCGTTTCTGAATTATTCACCGGTTAATTTTCACAATTTATATTTTTTAATATTTATATCAGACATTTTTTACTAATGAAGAGTATTAGGGATTTATCCATATGAACTTTATATGCACCAGATATTTATTGAAGATATTTATCATATTTAATAGATTTTTATTCTGCGCAACACAGTTTTATATTTTAAATTTCGCTTACAGGGCCTGTTTGGGTCGGTACAAGACCTGTTCCTTCAAAGGGCGATTGTCTCGGTTCCAGCTTCAGAACCATTTCAGGGTTTTTACTCAAACCTGTTCACAGTCCCCAGGAAGGAAGGCAAAGTGCATCCGATCATGGACCTCAAGGCGCTAAACTGCTTTGAGCGGGTACAGAAGTTAAGAATGGAGTCCATTCGAACAATGGTGGCATCCCTGCGTCAGGGGGATTTCCTCGCCTCTGTCAATATCGGAGATGCCTACCTTCACATTCCAACATGTGCCAGTCACCAGCGTTTTCTCCGCTTTGCTGTGGGAGAGGAGCATTATCAGTTTTTGGCGTTACCCTTTAGTCTCGCCTCTGCTCCTCAGGTCTTCACAAAAGTGTTAGCCCCGGTGCTAGCCTTGCTACGCCAACGGGGGATCGTGGTACTGTGCTACTTGAACAATCCCCTTCTGCCAGCGGAGTCTCCCTCTGCTCTGGTGGACAACCTGGAGATCACAATCGGGACTCTGCGGAAGTTCAGCTGGATTCTGAACTTTCAGAAGTCTGCTCTGGTTCCGTCCACAAAGCTGGACTATCTGGGCCTGACTCTGGACTCGGCCTTAGCCAGAGTGCTCCTTTCTCTGGACAAACTGCATAAATTGCAGGCTGCAATTAGTGTCCTGCTGTCCAACAGATGATCGTCCCTCCGGACTTGCATGCGGGTGCTGGGCCTGATGTTGTCTACCTTTTTGAGGCAGTTCCGTTTGCACAGTTCCATACGAGGTCCCTGCAAAGGGGATTCTGACCAAATGGGACAAGACTTCCCAGTCTCTGGAATATCAGATCTGGCTAAGTCGAGTAACAAGGGAGTTGGACCACGGGGAGTGATCCCCTCATCCGGAGCTGTTTCATCAGCTGTGTCTCCTCCGGTGGGGCACTCCCTAGTTGGATCTGTTGGCATTTTGGCTCAACAGAAAGGTGAAGAGGTTTGTGGCTCGGTCAACGGATCCTCTGGCAGACACCACAGACGCACTGGTGACCCTGTTGAGTGCGCCTTAACAGGGAAAGGAGGAACCTGACCCCTTATTGAATAGGCCTGAATCACTGTCTGTCTGATCCATCTGGAAATAGTCGCGGCAGAAACTGAGTGCCTATAGCTGAGTGTGGGTGTATACCCCCCTGGACTGCCCATAGGCATAGTCAAGCTTTTTCCTGCCTAGTGTCCTACTCCTGTAGGGGGCAGTATAACCCAACGGTTAAGAAGAATCAGGAGCTGTGTCCAACAATGACGGAAAGAGAAATGTATTTTTACTAATGACCTTTTTTTTTCTCCTCCTCCTTAGGGCAATGTCAGTATGGGATCACAGTCTTCAGATCACAACCATCTGTAGTGTGGTTGGGGCCTGGTTGGGAGCTTTTCCTATTCCTTTAGACTGGGACAGACCTTGGCAGGTGAGTCATTCATGTAGAATCTTTAGGGCAGTATGTTAAAGTGTTAGTAAACCCACAACAAGAATAGCTTGCTTGTTCTACTCCCTGTGTAACTTAAAGTGGTGTTCCAGCTGTTACAAATACTGTAGCTGCTGACTTTTAATAAATAGACACTTCCCCGTCCCGGGAGCCCGCAGGATCTGGGTTTAGTAACACTTTAAAGCGGTAGTATCCCGCTTTTTGACACTTTTACCTACAGGTAAGCCTATAAGGCTTACCTGTAGGTACAAATATTATCTCCTAAACCGGCATGGTTTAGGAGATATTTACAGTGCATGCAGCCGCTCGCGCTCTGAAAGTCCGGGGGTACCTTCAATTTATTTGCCGGGAGCTTGCGGGAAAATCGTCATCGCGGCTCCGGCCAATCACCGCACCGGAGCCGTCTCTTCCGGCCAATCACCGCGCCGGAGCCGCCGAACCCGGAAGAGACGGCGAGGGATCATGGCAGCGCCCGCAGCGATGTCCGGGGGTCCATGTCGGGGCTTCGTTCTAAGGTAAGTTACACATAATGGGCTAGTATGCGATGCATACTAGCTCATTATCCCTTTGTCTTGCAGGTTTTTATTTTTTTTATTTTTTAGGGTTTACAACCACTTTAACTGGTAGATTGACATTACTTCAGTCCAGTCAGTCATTGATTACTTTTCTGGTAAGTCTGCCATTGCATCTTGCTTCTCCTTGGCATTTAGTAATTATTGGAAACATTTTTTTTGTGTTAGTGTAAGTATAAGGAACATTGTAAGCAGTTGTCTATACGTGCTAACACTTTCCTGACTGATGAAAACACTAGGCTACTTGAATTAACTAAGGTACCCTCAGTGGGTACCAGTGTGTGTCGCCAACACCTGACACTTCATTTGGTCAACAATTTCTGTAGTGCAGAACAACACCATACCTAAGGCCTTATTCACACCTATGCATTTTTAGTACATTTTGCACTTTGCAAATTTGCACTACAGAACCTGTTCCATAGGAAACCATGTTGAATGGACTGTAGTGCATTTCTGCAAAAAGCACTAAAAATGCAAAGGTGTGAATTGGGCCTAGAAGTCCATTGACATGGGGTGGATTCCATTGTGATCAGCAGGGGATTTGTGAGCTGATCCCCTGCTGCACGGAGCAGAGCAGGCGGATGACGCATCTGTGTCCGCTCAATATCTGCAAAGCAGACACGGGCAGAACCTGCTTTGCTCTGGGCGGTCATTAGTAAACGGCCTCAACTGTGCGTTTCCACTCCTAAACTGAAGAGGATGGGGTCTTCTCCTGGTGTGTTTTTTTTTTTTTTTTTTTGTGGGCATTCTGTTCAGGTCTAGCTGAAAAACGTACAGGTGGACAGGATCAGAATGCCCGTCTAAAAGCAGCCTGAGACCTGCTAACTGCAGGAGAGCTTGCACTCAAGCATGCAGAACTTCTATGAATGTGTTCTCTAATTACCCATTCATCAGAGAACAGAAAATTTAGGTAAGCAGATCATTATTTAAAGTGGAGTTCCACCCTGTATTTGAAGTTTGGCCCCCCCCCCCCCGATGTTGCTGATCACGTGCCATAAATATTCTGAATAGGTTTTTTTTTTATAAAGCATTTTACCTTTTCGTGTCACTTAAAAGCTCCAATTCCTCGGTACCTTGCTACAGCAAAGTATGTCAAATTCAGCCGCCCATTGGCTCCTGGGATATGTGTCATCAATCCCAGGAGTCAATGTACAACCTGCAGTACACCACGCTTTGCTCACACTGCGCAGGCGCGAGATCGGGAGTTGTACTTTAAGGTCTTTAGCACTTATTTTTAGTGTATTAAAGTAATTGCAGTCAGAGTGCCAATGGCAGCAGACAATCTGCCTATTACTGTCAACCTTTAAAATATTTGGATGTCACTGGTTGCAGCACGTCAGTGTATTTATCCCAGGGAGCTAGGTCTTCAGTTCTTGGTTATCACTGGCGTTTGAAAAGCAGCTAAAAAAAATCTCTTGGGAAACAATAAAAATTCCACACATAGCTGGTAATAAACACTACACAGATTTATTAGGCATGATAAATGACCTATGCTCATCGCATTAGAGATAGTCGCATCAAAGAAAAACTGAGGCACATTGGCGTGATCAAGTTGTGCAGAGGCTTGCGTTGAGGTTGTGCCAAGCTTGTCCGGGCGTGAAGAGGTGACATAAGTTTCCACAAGAAATCTCCCATACCTCAGATCTAGGCCACTCCGCTTCCTCTTATTAATATTGGCATTGGCTGCTTCTCAGAGCCTTTACTATACAAAGAAAAAGCACGCTTTGTCCGCACTATACACATTCTCACGCTGGTGGAAAAGAATGTTAACAAAATCACTTCTCGTACCAGTTTTGCAAAGTCTTTTAAATAAGCCTTTAATTAAAATGTCTTTGTTTTCTGTACCCATTCCAATGTAGAAAAAGCAATATTAAAAACACAGTGCCGTTTGGTTATACAATAGAAAATAACTTTGCACACTAAATAGGAGCTTCAATATACAACATGCAACTATCTAGAAAATGCAGCTGTACAAAAACGCCACATTGGTTTAAATGTTAGGAGGAAAACTCATGTATATAAATACTGCAGCACTTTTACAGTAAATCCAGTTCATCCATGTTTAGAGTGCTGCTCTATACTTCATTCAGGCTTTAAACACAAAGTAAGAGCGTGATCAGACTTGGCACACAGCGGCTGGAAGCAGTTTTCTGAGCAACACAATAGGGGAGGTTTAGGCCTGTTTCACATGGGCTTCAGCTTGCATAAGCGCAGTGTGAGAAGCAAGCTTTGACAAACCATTTGCAGAACTTTTAGCAAGCTTTGTTGAAGGTTTTGAAGTAGCATTCAACTCCAGTTTGTAAATGTTGAATACAGATCCAAATAGGAGTGTTGATTGCCACTTTAGGCAGGCTGCTAGCAGGCTTCAGCACTATTTGAAGCTTGCTGAAAGCCTGCTAGCAGCTTGCTTAAAGTGGAGCTCCACTGAAAAGGGGAGGCCCTATTTGTCTGCCCCCTCCCCTCTGCTGCCATCTTCTGGCCATCTTTGGGGGGGGGGGGGGGGTTACCCAGTTTTGACAGGTACTGGCTCTCACTTCCAGCTCTGTTCTCCAGCAAACTGAACGGAAAGTTCGCCCTCTCCTTTCCCCACAGCCGACCCATTCCCAAAGTAGGAAACCGGTGCTGTGAAGCCGCAAGGCTTCACTGACGGTTTTTCTTTGTCAAGAGGGCGGCACCAGCAACCAATAGCCAATTGAATGTTTGGCTCGGGCGAGGACACAGCTGGATTCCTGGACAGGTAAGTGCCCTAATTAAAAAGTCAGAAGCTACAGTATTTGTAGCTGCTGACTTTTATTTTTTTTTGGGGGGGGGGGGGGGTGGCGCATGGAGCTCCTCCTTTTTAAAGTGGCAATCAACTTCCCCATTAGGATCTGTGCTGTGTTCAACATTTACAATATTGGAGTTGAATGATACTTTAAAAGCTTCAACAAAGCTTACTGAATGTCCTGCAAATGCTTTGTCAAAGTTTTCTGTTCACACTGCTCTAGTACAAGCTGAATGCCTTGTGTGAAAAAGGACATACTAAGGGCTCTTTCACACGGGCGCTCCGTATGTCCGCAAATCATCCTATTTTTTTGCGGATGATTTACGAACATAATGTAAGTCAATGGCATTGCGGATGATACCGCTGACATCCGATTTTCTTCCTTTAAGTTCTGTTCCGTTTTTTTGGAACGGAACAGAACCCTATTTTTCCTGCATTCAAAAAACGGAAAGGAAGCAAAATCGGATGTCAGCGGTGTCATCCGCAATGTCCATAGACTTACATTATGTCCGTATATCATCCGCAAACAGATGGGATGATATGCGGACATACAAAAAAAAGTGCCGGAGCGGATCGCAATGCGGTCCGCTCCGTGTGAAAGAGCCCTAAAACTGGGGCACCCAAAATCTGGTGCAGCTGTGCAACCAGCTTCTGACTTTAGCTTGTTAAATTTTGACAATAAAATCTGGTAGCTGATTGCTTTCTTTGCACAGCTGCATCAGATTTTGCACTATCCAGTTGGAGAAAGTCCCCCCCAATGGTATTTGAGGGCCATTAAGCATAAGTAACGTCAGTTTATGGAACTGATCTTGTATCGTTTCCTTTTTTTATTTTCCACAAAATTTAATTAAAATATTACATGTTACATTTCAATACAGATCTATCCTTCCCCGTGGTGTTGTGATGGTTCACAAAATAACCCACTGCACTGAAAAAAAGTACTACATTCAGTATGTTTTCCAGCGCACACCTCAGCAACACTGGTATGAACTGAAACCATTGGAAACAAGGCATTTTCCTATGGCTCTGTGTTGAAACTGAGCTGGAAATAGCTGCCAACACAGCTCCACGCATCTGGTGTGAGCAAGCACTAAAGCTAAAGAACATGTTCACTTTGCAAAGTAAATTGTTACTTAGCTTAGTGAACAAGGTAAAGCTTTTCTGACTTCAATCATTCAATTATGGCTGAGCAAAAATGTATTTACAGCGGATATAAGAAGTCTACACACCCTGTTAAAATGTCCAGGTTTCTGTGATGTAAGAAAATGAGACACAGATAAATCATTTTAAATCTTTTTCCACATTTTAATGTAACCTATGAGCTGTACAACTCAATTGAAAAACAAACAATTTTTGGGGTGGGAGGAGGGGAGTAAGAATAAAAAAAAAAAAACTAAAATGAATGCGGTTGCATAAGTGTGCACACCCTCTTATTACTGGGGATGTACCTGTGTTCAGAATTAAGCAATCACATTCAAATCAAAATAAATTAATGTTAAAGAGGAGTCAGTACACACCTGCCATCTGATTAACCCCAAATAAAGTTCAGCTGTTCTAGTAGGTCTTTCCTGACATTTTCTTAGTCGCATCCTACAGTAAAAGCCATGGTCCGCAGAGAGCTTCCAAAGCATCAGAAGGGATCTCATTAATAAAAGTTATTAGTCAGGAGAAGGGTACAAAATAATTTCTAAGCATTAGATACTATAGAACACAGTGAAGACAGTCGTCATCAAGTGGAGAGAATATGGCACAACAGTGACATCACCAAGAACTGGACGTCCCTCCAAAATTGATGAAAAGACGAGAAGAAAACTGGTCAGGGAGGCTGCCAAGAGGCCTACAGCAACATTAAAGGAGCTGCAGGAATATCTGGCTGTGTGGTAAATGTGACAGCAATCTCCTGTATTCTTCATATGTCTGGGCTATGGGGTAGAGTGACAAGATGGAAGCCTTTTCTTACCAAGAAAAACATCCAAGCCCGGCTAAATTTTTCAATAACACATCTGAAGTCTCCCAAAAGCATGTGGGAAAATGTGGTATGGTCTGAGGAAACCAAGGCTGAACTTTTTTGCCATAATTCCAAAAGATATGTTTGGCACAAAAACAACAATGCACATCACCAAAAGAACACCATACCCACTGTGAAGCATGGTGGTGGCAGCATTATGCTTTGGAGCTGGTTTTCTTCAGCTGGAACAGGGGCCTTCGTCAAGGTAGAGGGAATTATGAACAGTTCCAAATACCAGTCAATATTGGCACAAAATCTTCGGGCTTCTGCTGGAAAGCTGAACATGAAGAACTTCAACTTTCAGCATGACAACGACCCAAAGCATACATCTAAATCAACAAAGGAATGGCTTCACCAGAAGATGATTAAAGTTTTGGAATGGCCCAGCCAAAGGCCAGACCTGAATCTGATTGAAAATCTGTGGGGTGATCTGAAGAGGGCTGTGCACAGGAGATTCCCTCGCAATCTGACAGATTTGGAGTGTTTTTGCAAAGAAGAGTGGGCAAATATTACCAAGTCAAGATGTGCCATGCTTCAACAAAGTATTTAAGGGTGTGCACACTTATGCAACCATAATATTTTTTATTTTTTTTATTTTTACTTCCCTCCACCTTAGTGATTTCAGTTTGTTGTACAATTTATAGGTCACCGTAAAAGTGGAAAAAGTCCTGAAATTTTATCTTTGTCTCATTTTTTAACATCATAGAAACCTGACATTTTATCAGGGGCGTGTGCACTTTTTATAGCCACTGTATTATAGGTACTTCTATACCAGAACCACTTCTAATGTCAATTTACACAGCACTTTACATCTATATTGTACATTCACATCAGTCCCTGACTTTTGAGGAGCTTACAATCTAAGGTCCCTAACTCAAAAATCCTATTTTCTTCAATTTTCTTGCACATGATTGGGTGTTTTTATCAGTCAATTTTCACTTAGCTTCACCTCATTCACTAAAGTGTAAAATATTAAACAGTGAACTAACCCCATACACCCTCCCCACCTTCCTGGTCCCCCGCTATACTTACCTCAGTGGATGCTGAGCTATCAGTGCCTATGCAGCCGGTCCAGCCGTCTGGGGATTTGAAATGTGTGCTCATCTCGGACAAAAGAAAAAAGACAGCCCAGTTGTAGGAACCAACTAGGCACAAGAGTGGACTTTACGGGCACATAATAGGATAGACTTGGACATTAGAAGTTATATAAAAAACAAAAAGGCCATTTATTGAATTCCATTAAAAACATTAAAGCGGTAGTATACCGGTTTTTGTGACTTTTACCTTCAGGTAAGCCTATAATTAATAAGGCTTACCTGTAGATACAATTAATATCTCCTGCACGGTTTAGGAGATATTTGCACTGCATGAAGCCGCTGATGCTAGCGGCGCATGCGCTCTGAAGGTCTGCCGGACCTTCAGAGTTCCTTGCCGGAAAGTTAATCCCCCGCGCACATGCGCGGGAGTGACGTCATCGCGGCTCCGGCCACTCACAGCACCGGAGCCGCCGAACCCGGAAAAGGCGCCGATGGATCATGTCCGCTCCCACAGCGGTGTCCGGGGTCCGTGTCGGGGCTTCGTTTTAAGGTATTTCATAATGAGCTAGTATGCGATGCATACTAGCTTACTAGCTCATTATGCCTTTGTCTTGCAGGTTTTTTTAATATATAAAAAAAAAATATATACAAATATATAAAAAAATTAACCTGACCCAAAAAGAGGTTCTAGTTAATCCCACATACAGATACATGTATCTATATGTGGGATGAACTAGAACCTATTTTTGGGTCAGGTTCATTTTTTATATAATAATGTTTTTAATGGAATTCAATAAATGGACGTTTTTTTTTTTAAAATAACTTTTGATGTCCAAGTCTATCCTATTATGTGCCCATAAAGTCCACCTTTGTGCCTAGTTGGTTCCTACAACTGGGCTGTCTTTTTTCTTTTGTCTGTTTTTGGATTGTGGTGCGCTCTTGGTAGCTCTTTTTTTTTTGTGTGCTCATCTCCCTCTTCTCTGTGCAGCGCTTCTGGGATGGATCAGAATGATGCTCAGGCCAATCAGAATCGCTCTAATCCGTTCCAGAAGCACTGCACAGAGAAGAGAGAGAAGAGTGGATTTAAAGGCTTAACCGTATTACTTTTGAAACATGTTCCATCTCCTGTATCCTCTCCCCCCCCCCCTTCCCTCCCTTTGACAGCGGGCTGGGGATCCTCTCCCCGCACCCACTGTCACAATTTAAAAACAGCGTGGCCATGCCCTTAATTCACAGAGTTTTGTGAATGAAAGAACTGCAGCTACTGTTGGCCACCACGGGCAACAGCTTGTAGTTTTCAATATACTGTGAGGGCCCTGTTGAGCGTCCTCATAGTTCATTGATTCTATCTGCCCTTCAGTAACTGCCTGCTCATATCAGAGATACAGGCAGACTGTGTACTGGGAGTTTGCAGGCTCCAGTAAAAAAATAATTAATGCAGATTTTTTTTTTTTTTTGGTGCAAAAATATGCTATAAAAGGTGAACTTATCCTTTAAAATCACTGAACCGCTACACCATCTGCATGGGCACTGACAGCTCTTCGCCCATGGAAGTAATTGCAGTGAGAACTGGGGGTTATGTACAGTGTTTTAATTTTTTTTATAAAAGTGAACTAATCCTTAAACCAAAGTAAAATCCATTTTGTAACATGAACATGCTCTACTCCTTTAGTAAAACTCTCATTGTAAATCTAATAACATTTTATTCTCCTATTCTTAAACCTAGTATAATCTTTGCTTTATATTTAGTGGTCCTTTCAAGCCGGAAAATTAATATTATAGCTGTAGAAAACTACAACTACACCTATGCTTTCTCCGGGAAACAACTGAGCATGATCCTAATGACTAGCTGGGGGAAATCAATTTGTAGTAAATTAATATGAATTTGATTGAATAGATGCACCTGCTGCCCTGTGCACAAAATCAAATGAGGATATACTAGTGCGGCATTTCTTGCTCTTGGCACTGGTAAAAAAATGTTGTTTTGGCTGGCATTCAATAAGGTTGATTGAATACCACAGTCAAATATACTGATAACTGGAATTACTTTGCACCACGCTCTGCCAGCTAAACCTGCCAACCACGCAGAGGCTGGCTTTGCATTTCAGACTGGAGGGTGATGGAATAGAGTGGCTCTGTCTATCCTGCCAATAAACATAACATAGGTGATAGAAAAGCTGAAAATATCAATTTTGTGGGCTGAAAAAAGGATTATAAACATGTAACTTCTCATCTGCCTGTTGCTGTGCTAATATCCCTTGTACTGGAAATTCGAACACAAATATTGGTTCATTCGCCCACAGAACGTCTTCCACAACTGTGATCAGCGGATACTTTAAAGCCCCATACACACACGCAGATCGTCGTCATACAAATGTTTGTCTGTTCTCCCCGGGATGTCGGTGTCTGTTGAAAAGTGCAAAGACAGCACAAGGACAGCACAAGAATTTTGTCCGCAGACTTCAGCTGACTGCAGAAGTGATGTCATGTAATGGTTAACTTTCCCTGTGTTTTTTATTTTCTGAGCATGCCCAGTCTTGCAAATCTGCGGTCTGTCGGCTGATTTCTGTACTGACAGGCAAACAATTGTCCGTTCTGGTGTCTGCAGACAAAAATTTTCATGTTTGCAAGAAAGACTCTTGTCCGCAGATTGTGTGCAGACATCTGTCGGAGGCACCATACTAACACGCATACAATCGGCAGATCTTTCGTCCGCCGACGTTTGTATGACGACGATCTGCGTGTGTGTACGGGCCTTAAGGCTACTTTCACATGGATCGGCAGTAAAAATGCGTATGTGGTTTTGTTGCAATTTTATCTAATTAGCGGTGCATTTTTCACAGGATAGGTGACTCAAAAACCGCATCAAAAACGCAACACAGGTGCGTTTTTTGAAGCATTATTGATGCTTTTTCAATGGGGAGGAGCGCTTTTTGTGCAGTCCACACCGAACATGTGGCAAGCAGGAATTTTTCACCATAACGGAAGTGCAGGTGTGAACACATACATAGAATTCTTAAAGGGAAGCCTTTTTCAGAACTTTTCTGGTGCTTTTTTTTTTTTTTTTTTTAACACAAAAAAGCTTCAAAAACTTCTCCGGTATGAAAGCAGCTTTAGTTTTGTTTAGATTGGGGAAGATTTGGAGTCTGCGCTGGAGAGATTTTCATTCACTTCTTCATGTCACCACCCCAATAAGTTTACAAAATATATACTGGTGTCATCAAGTGCCCGACGCCGGCATATCGTCCTCTGCTGTGAATTGCCTCTCTACCTGAGCGGTACCTAAATTTTGTCTTTTGGGTTCACTTAAAAAAAAAAAAAAAGGTGCTTATATATGAAAACAAACATCCTGTTGGGTGAATCCATAAGGCATTAGACAGTGCTTTTAGGTTACCTCTATCCTGATATTATAGGGCCCATTCACAGCATGTGCATTGGTCTGCAGTGCTCAATGCAGACCAAATGTAATAAGACAAAATCCCTTGTTTCCATTAGGGCCAATTCATGGCAACACAACATGTTGTGCACTAGGTGAAAATGGAACATACTGCTGCATTTAAATGCAGCGCAACATGCTACAACACATCACAGCACACTTCAATGCATGTTAAGCAAAGAAATATGTTATGTTTTTGCTCCTGCTAGAACAAAAAAAAAAAAAACGCATCCAAGCAACAAGTTGAAAAGATGTACATTAACGTAATGCGTTAAGATGTCAGACGTCAGCAACTCCAATTTTATTTAGGGCGCATGAACATGTACTAAACGCCCATGTTGTATCACATCTAAGGAGTTCTAGGATCCATCCTAAAGCTGGCCATAGACAATGCGATTTTCCTTCCTGACACCATGGGTTGCAGGAAAGAAAATCACTTGATTCCTCCATAAACACAGTCAGTGGTAATGGGGGAACTCCTCCTGCGGAGCCATTGTGGGGTTGGGGAAGCCCTGCCTGCCGGGAGAGCACAGTGATTATTGCTAGCGGCTGTTAATAGCATGTAAAATCCAGCAGCCTGGTTGTACCCAAGTTGATCAATCAATCAACGTGGGTACTTAGCCTGCACATACATAGTTGGAATCCTGGCCGGTTGAGCAGGAACTATCTATGGCTGGCTTAACTCATCCAATAGGTGAATGCAGTGCAAGTTCTGTAAATGCTTTGTTCCTAGTTCCTCATAGAAAATGGTACAGATAGCATCTTTGCCACAAGGTAAAATAAAAAAATTGTATAATGATGAGAGCCTCAGAATTTGGAAGCACTAGTTATCACCACTTTGTGAAACCCTATCCAATCTTATGGTACTTAAAGGAGAAGTACAGCAAAAGTTTATTTGGCTGTACTTCTCCTATGGATCACAGGAGTGCAATTCATTTTTCACTCCTGTTACCCGTTTTCAGCAGAGAGCGGGCTGAAGTCCGCTGACAGTCAACAGCTCTTTGCTCACGGAGCTGTAAAAACTGGGTGATTGGCAGTGTTCGATCACTCAGTTCTCAGTGTTCGAGGTGCCGGGGGGACAGATGCAGCATCCATCTAGGTAAGTATGAAAAAAAAAAAAAACACAGAAGCCCATACATCTCTTTTAAAGTGATTGTAAAGCTAGAAGGCTTTTTTTTTCCCTTAATGCATTCTATGCATTAAGATAAAGAACATACTTTGGTCTTCTCTCCCCCCTGTCCACCCAAATACTTACGTGAGCCCGTTCTTGATCCAGAGATGTGCACGAGAGCAGCAGCTCTCTTGACCATCTCTGTCCTCATTGGCTGAGAGACAGTAACGAGAGGCATTGGTTCCTGCTGCTGTCAATCAGAGCCAGTGAGGAGAGAGAGACGGGGCAGACTGAGCCGTGCTCTGTGTGGCAATGGACACACAGAGCGGGGCTCGGGAGCAACAGAATGTTTGTATCTTATAAAAAAAAAAGTAGGTTTTTTTATTTTTTTTTAGTTTGATAAAATGGGGAAGAATTAGAGCAATGCTGAACAACTTGAAAATCAGAGAATCTCAGTTACGCAACAGTTGTGGTGGTGGCAAAAAAAAGAACTAATTGCAGTTAAGCTCACATTCACTGAGGCGCTGCATCAGGAAAAAAGTGCAGGTGTATTTTTTTGGTCAAAGAGCTATGCACTTTAACGCACAGCACATGTTGATGGGGGCATCTTCAGCTCTCCCTCCCCATTTACAAGACAGAAATTAGTCTTTGTATGGCTTTTTACATACGAGGCAAGTCCTAGCCTATCACAGGCACATCCTCCTGATACACAATGGGGTTTATTTACTTCTGCATAGAAACCAATCAGCTTCCGGGTTTTATTGCCAAAGCCTAATTGAACAAGCTGAGGTTAGAAGCTGATTGGTTTCTCTGCAGAAGTGAGCTTAATTTTGCACTCCCCAGCTTTAGTAAATAAACCCAAATGTGACCAGGGCTGAACAGAATGAATGCACAAGTGGGAAGTCACTGTTTGGCACACCTCTGAGCAAGCCAGTTTCTTTACAAAAACCTGGCGGAAAATGTGATGTGAAGAAACTACGTACCGGAACTGAGTAATGTTATACAGATCCCTCTGCTGCGGAGCCATTAGCTGTTTGTAAATGACACAGGCGGCTCAGAGATTCTGCTATGGTGCATTGGGAACTTTGTTTTTGTCCCTGATGCCAAACAGATGGCAACCCAGCCAAGGATACAGCAGGTCACATGTTGGGTGTCGGGTGGTTAGAGCCTCTGTCAGGTTTTTGTTGTGTGTGTGCTTGTTGGGTAGATTACCCCTTATTCCTGTCACAGTAGCAACACTTGTCCAAGGACAGAAAGTGAGGGAATATCCCTTCCCTCCCTCCTCTAAATCAAAATAATAATTAAAAAAAAAATGGCTGGAGTTACACTTCAATTTAATCAAATTCAGCATTGCTTTAAAACTCATCAATATGGAATATGAAACATTTTATGGAATGGCTGCTCTTACAGTTGGAAGCCTGGAACCCTCCAGCAGCTACTTATGCAACTTGGGGGTTGCCAAAGGTTGTGTGAGACATGCAGAGCCAGTCTTAAAAAAGGGGCTGTTACCTTCCTCATGCTCCCCACAATTTATTAGTAGGTGCCTGGGCAGCCAATCGCTAGCCCTGAATGCTGTCACGTGGGGGCAGGGAGGAGCTTGTTGAGTCCCGGATGATTTTGACTTATACTTTGCCTATTAGAAGCAAAGTACAGGTGTGCTGTAAGGGGTGTCTCATCTACTTCTAGAGCTGGAAACAAAAGTTTACAATTTAATGGGAAAACATTTTCCACATGATGATTCCCAGAGTGCACTAGCAGGTAGGTTTCATAACATGCTGATTTGTAGAATAGTGGCCTATAATATACGACCCATTAACTGAGTCCACTGCCACCACCAATGTGATTGGGGGGTCTATACCAGTGGTCTCCAAACTGTGGCGATGCGGCCCTTTGGAAACTATACTTCACACTGATATAAGGCTATATCCCCCCCCCTCAGAGAGATGACATTCCTTCCAATGACACCATCAGTGGGACATAATTCCTCCAACTGACACTAATCATGGGTCACTGTTCCTTCAACTGACACCAATGATGAGGGACCAGTCCTTCCACTCACAGCAATAATGGGGCACCATTAATACCAATGATGGAGCACTATTCCTTCCATTAATACCAATGATGGAGCACTATTCATCCCTATAAGACCAATGATGGGGCACTATTCATCCCTATAAGACCAATGATGGGGCATTATTCCTTCCATTAATACCAATGATGGAGCACTATTCCTCCCTATTAGACCAATGATGGGGCACTATTCCTCCCATCAATACCAATGATGGAACACTCACCATCAAACCTGAGGCATTTACTTCCACTGATACCAGGACATTTATGACTCCCACTGCCCACAGTTTGCGCCCCCCCCCCCCCCCCCCAGACAGTAAACTGGTCCTTCATTTGGAAAGTTTAGAGACCCCTGTTCTATACAAAGTTTTGTCAATTTACTTTATAGTGATCTCTGAATGGGCTAAACTATGCAACTAACTGTTGTGCTCTTACAATTCCCACCTACACACTTCACAGGTGACATTGTCAACTGATGTGTTTACTAGTGGTGGACTGAAATGGTAAGGCCCCCCCCCCCCCATTGCCATTTATTAATTTATCCTACGTGACAGGTGTAATGTAGAATAACTCAAAAATGAAACAAGGACCAGCAACACAGAGATATTAGATTCAGCATGCTGGCTTCCACCCAAAACTTGAAAACTTTTGGCCCTTTAGCTTCATGTCTAGAGACTAAAATGATGGAAAGAGCTTACAAGGTGATATTGGGGGTTATTGTTTAACAAAAGCTGAAGCATCTCCTATGGTTTGATGCTGGTCCAATGTATAAAATAGGACATACCATTAAAGAGCTGTTACCAGCTGGGTAAGGGCTCTGGTAGACAGGCTTTTGTTTGCATCTGTGCCACTTTTCTTCCACATACAATTCAATGTAAAAGAAGCAGCTAGATGCAACGCTTAAGTAAGCAAAAGGCAAATCAAAGTATTTCAAAAATATCTTAAAACCTAACGCATCTGACTTTCTTCTGAGTCATGCCACTGTCCACGAATCCTAAAGCTGCTCATACCAGATGTGCAACATTTTCACAAAAGTAAAGTTAGCTGAAATATATCCCTAATGACAGTGGATGCTGGAGCAAAGTTTGCCATTGTGTAAGAATGTTGCTGCACGAGGCAGTGGGATTTATCTGGTGGTAAAAAAATCAGTGATATATCCAGGCAATGGAGCCCATGTTTGTGTTAGGCTAGCATAATGAAAGTTGGCCTTCTACTCAACTACACCATTTCTCCAAGAGCTGGCAGGGGGATGTGTGGGGAGAGTCCGAAACGTGCCATTTGTTCCATTTCAGCAGGTGTAGAAGACTTTTCATACAAACAGTATTAATAGCAAATCAAGTTTGCTCGTCTTTAAAACAAGTGGCAAGTTTTGTATTTTAATATTAATAACAAATATAACAATTAGTTGAGCTTTGAAACTCTGTAGACACTGGAGCAATTACAAATATCACAACAGAAGCACTAAACTCATTTAAAGTAAACCTTTACCCCTTTTTTTTTTTTTTTTTTTTTATCCCCCCCCCCCCACTATTTTACAATTTCTTTTACGCAAATACCCCCCCCTAAAGTTCAGGTCCGTCATGCTGGTCTAGGCAAGTATGATATACCTGGACTGTGCACATATGTGCAAGAACTCTGTGGGTCACTCTGGGATCCATTGCGTCATTTCTGCACATGGCCCTGTGAACTCTTGGCCCTCATGGCATTTTTACATCACTGATCTCAGGGGCAGCTTGTGGGATCTAGCGCATATGCAGATAGTTTAATGGCAGGGCCCATGACATGTGTGCATATGGGGTCCTATGCAGACATGCAGCTGGACCATAGACCTGGCAAAGAACCCTGAGGTGTTTCAGTGCATGGACTGGATATGAATTCAAGATGGCGGTGCCAGAGAGGAGCAGTGTAGAGAGAACTTTCCCTACAAGAAAGACAACGCTGGACTTGGCTCGGTTCACACTGGGGCGGCACGACTCCTTACTACTTCGGGGGCGACTTGTGCATTACCATGCACCACGACTTCGGAGCGACTTGCATGGACTTTACATAATGGAAATCTATGCAAGTTGCTCCGAGGTCGCCCCGAAGTAGTACAGGACCCTTTTTCTAAGTCGGAGCGACTTGTGTCGCTCCTATTAGAACGGGTCCTGTAGCAGTCAATGGACCGCGAGGGAGCGCGACTTGTCAGGTTGACAAGTCGCGCTAGTGTGAATCGAGACTAAATCAACAGGTGTGTGTTTGTTTTTTTTTTTTCTTTACCAGTTCCAGTCTGGGCCAATTCTGACATTCCTCTCCTACATGTAAAAATCAGCATTTTTTGCTAGAAAATTACTTAGAACTCCCAAGGCCCTAGAAAACAAAATAGTGGGTGTTGCATATTTTTATGTCACACGAAATTTGCGCAGCGGTTTTTTAAACGCTAATTTTTTTAAATAAATACACTTTAATGAATTTGTGACAGGTCCTCTTTTTGGAGAGATCTGGGGTCTATTAGACTCCAGATCTCTCCGCTGCCCTTCAAAGCATCTGATGAGATCGTTTTGATCAGATGCTGTCACAAGTCGATAAAGCTTGTTTACATTGCTCCCAGTTTCTGACGGCATACAATGGAAGGAACAACATCAGTTCTTCTCACTTTTCGGGGGGGGGGGGGGGGGGACACCTTCCGCCATCTGTCAAAGTGATCCAGTGGCTCTATAGCCACTTGAGTGGCTCTATAGCCACATAAAAGAGAATCACCGGCTCAAAAAAAAAAAAAAACAATACTGGGATTGTGGTTGTAGTCCACTTAGGCTGTTTATAAACAGAGTTTCCGAGAAAATGATAATCATCCTCAGTGCTTCTGTTGTGAGCTTGGATGTATTACTCCACAGTGCCTGCAGCTAAAGAGGTCAGTGAGTATTTGTTTTAAAGGTAATTTACTGCATGTAAAAAAATGCTCAAGGCCTCTTGCACATGATAGTACTGTTTGAGCATCTACTTTTTCAGACTTTTTATTTTGTATGTATATGCACATATTTACTTTTGGGTATATGCATTTGTACAAATGCGTAAAAACGTATTCTCGTGCTTTTTTTCTGCACAATATGTAAATGGGCAATTGCGTGCATGAGGCATAAATTACTGACCAAAAAAGCAGATTTTTCTATTTTTCTTTTACCGAAGAATGAATGGCGCTTATTTATGTGCCTGTGTGCAAAGGCACATTACAATTAATGGGCTGTATTTTAGCTCGGTAAAAAAAAAAAAAAGCTGCACTGTGCAAGAGTCCTAAATGTTTTTTAATTTAACCATTTAATAAATACGTTTTTTTTTTTTTTAGATCAAATAAGTTCTTGAAACATTTGTTTACCAGGGTCCTCAATATTGGACCTGAGTAACCCTTTAGGAATACTAAGTAGACATTTTTAACTAATAAATCTAACATATTGCAGTGCTGCAGATTTTCATTGTTCAGCACCTGGGAAATAGTGGTACCCTCTCCCTAGGACTCCAAATGAGGTTACTTGCCAGGAAATAAAACATTCACCCACCCAAAATTAAAGTGATATATCTGTCTGAAAAATTAAAATGTGTATGCCAATATTTTTTTTTATAAAGCATTATATATTTTAATGAACACTCTTGCTCTATAAACATAATGCAGGAGTCAAATAAGTGCATTAAACGGGGAAAAAAATAAACCTATTTGTTTAGTACTTTAAGCATTGTTCCATGTTCACAATAATAACTTGGATCTTTTCAAATCTGTGCAAAGATTTAAATAAACAGGCCCAATGATACAGAGCTATCCTGTAGATACAGTCATTACATCTGTATGCCATGCCTACCATTGTGCTAATTGGTGACCATACTTGTGTCTTCCTTTAGGTGTGGCCCATCTCTTGCTCTCTGGGTGCCAGTTTTGGTTACGTTGCCAGCCTCCTCTTGGCACCGTTCTGGATTTTCTGGAACCGGAAACAACTGACATACAAACGAAGATAGCAGGGACGGGCGGATGATGAGAGCTTCTGTGCAATGAAACTCAGGCCACCTTACCAAGTTCTGTCCCCATAAGAGACACTTGTAACCTCTGTAGAAATATTACCCTGAGAAATGGCATCTTTCAGAACATCGCTGAACAATCATGTCCTCGTCGTGTTGCCGTCAAAAGTTATGTTTGCAAAAGCAGGTCAATAAAATATTTTTGTGCAGCTGCGGTACAAGCGTTGTGTGCGTTGGACTCGTACCGTGTGTGGTGTTGCACGAGGCGCGTCCTTGCCTCACGTGATCAGACAGCAGTTTATACACCTCGAGCCCAGTCTCTTCTTCATGGGGTTTTTCTTTGGAGTAAGAATAGCTATAATGGATTCATCAAAGACAACCTTCAACCCTTTCTGTGTCAGAGCCGAACACTCGACGTAGCAGCATGCCCCGATCTGTCAACAGGAGAAATAGGTACTTAGACTCCAAAGTTGAAAAATATTTATAGGGATAATAGGCATATCTAGGAAGGTCAGCATATCTTAAATCAAAGATGGAACCATCTATGGAGTGGCTTTAAGCCTCGTACACACGCACCGATTTTTGGCCGACCGATCGGCCGTCTTTTGTCCAGTGTTGTTGTGTTGGTTGAAATGTGCTCTAGACTGCACACAAATTTTGTCGGCCAACAACAACCAACTTCAGAAGTGATGTCATGTTCTGGTTTACTTTTCGTGTGTTTTTTCTTCTCTGAGCATGCCCAGTCTTGCTCATCACATTTTTGTCTGCTGAAATCTGTACTGACTGAGGAACAATCGGCCGTTCTGCTTATGGCCAACAAAAATTTTATAGCATGCACACCAGATTTTGTTCGGCCGAAAAGTCGCAGTCGGTTGTCGGAAGCATCATACTAACAAGCCGACAATCGGCCGATGGGACGTTGGCCGAAAATTCACGGCCAACAATCGGTGCGTGTGTACAAGGCTTTAGTCAGAAGGATTGCTGTCAAGCTGGAACGCACGCTCCCTCAGATGCACCCTTGACAAAGAATGGCGATTTCCATTAGAAACATGTTTGATTTGAGTCCAGAAGTGACGTCACTCAGCCCATAGGGAGTTAACTCTGCATCTAAGGAAGCTTGACAGCAAACCTTCTCCCTGACATCAGCAGCTTCCCGACGCAGCTCTGTATTTACTCAGATGGTGGCGCCCTCTTCTGCATATTTTTGGTATGTCATTAGGTAACTCAAGACCTGGTCCAGAGGAGCAGCTCTGCATTTACCTGCCGACTAGAGCTGCTCCATAGATGGTTCCATCTTGGATTTACGATATGCTGACCTTCCTAATTTTGCAGTGAGTGCATTTTTGTCTTTAACACTGGTTTTATAAATAGTATACACTCAGATAGTGGTGCCTTTTTCTGCCTATTTTTGGTATTTCATTACTCAAGACCTAGACCAGAGGAGCAGCAACCCTCTCCAGTGATTTTTTAATAACTTTTACTGAACTTTAACCCCGTTGCCCCCCTAAATATCAGACCCTTTTTGATACCAAATGGTTCAAAAGCAACGTATCTGTACTATAATATTTAAAGTCAGTGTTTTTCAAACTTTTTTCAGTCAAGGCACCCTCTAAAAATTAGAGACAGTTTCGAGGCACCCCATTCTAAAATTTTAAAATTATTCTAATAGTTTACATAATGCAGCAAAATCCACAAGTCCAAGAAGAACACCCAAGGTTAGAGGTGATTTATTCTTCCAAAGCAAATACACTTTTGAAAACTAGTACAGACTAGTGTTCCAATGTTTCTCTTCTTCCTCAGTTTTACCACATCACTCAGCTCATGCTCCCCAATGCTGACGGGGAGGTGCAGGGTAGGGTCAAACAAGGATGTTAAGCAGACTTTTTGCCAAGGCACCCTGGTTGAAAAGTGACAACTATAAAAGTTTGGATTTTCCATTACGTTTTGTCCTGACAACAACAGGCAGAGACACAGCAAGAAAAACCTGACAGTTATTGTACCCCTTTCTTACTCCAGAGGGAGATAATGATCTCCAGAAAAAGTCCAATGCTTTATTCAGCTATCGCATCATTTTAGCCGAGCCTTGCTGGGCCCTTCATCAGTCACATGGCTAGGGAACCGTCACATCACTTTCAAGCCCACAAGCTGATGGCGCTGCTGCAGCCATCAGCTTGTGATTAAGAGTTCTCTCTCTGGACGTATGAGCAGTGGTGTATTTTAGTTTTGTGCTGCCTTAGGCAAGACTAAAATTGGGTGCCCCCCTCCTATGTAAATGTGCCCCACTCCTTCCTTTTTAACCACTTGCCGACCGCCGCCCGACTATATACGCCGGCAGTCAGCCCCTCCCGGGCAAAGTGACGTACCGGTACGTCACTAGCCTGGGAGCCAATAGGGGGCGAGCGCACGCCGCTGGAGGCGCGCTCCCACCCCAGCTCGTTCCCTAAGCAGCCCGCGCGTGTGACCGGCGGACCCTATGTCCGCCAGTCACTTGCGATCGTCGGGTGGAGAGGGAGAAAGGCAGGCAGCTAATGTAAACAAAGCCGCCTGTCATTCTTCCCTGTGTAAAAGCACAGATCATACGGTCCTGCTATGTAGGACCGTTGATCTCTGCTGCTGTTACACACACAGCCACATCCAATCACAGTTAGAAGCACGCCCCTAGGGACACACTTAACCCCTCCCTTTCCAATAAAGTTAACCCCTTTCCTCCCAGTGTCATTTTTACAGTAACAGCGCATATGTATAGCACTGATTACTGTAGTAATGTCACTGGTAACCCCAAAAATGTCAGTGAAGGGTCCAATCTGTCCACCGCAATGTCGCAGTCCCGCAAAATCGCAGATCGCCGCCATTACTCGTTAAAAAAAAAAAACAATAAAAATTACAAAAATCTTTCCCTTAGTTAGTAAACGCAATAACTTTTGCGCAAACCAATTCAAAATATGCTTTTCGCGATTTTTTTTTTTTTTTTATACCACACATATGTAGAAGAAAACAAATTGGCCTAAAATGTTAAAAAAATTAGATTTTTACATTTTGGGGGGGGAATTTCATATAAAAAATGTGAAAAATATTGTTATTTTTGCAAAATTGTCGCTCTTTTTTAATTTATAGCGCATGATCAAAAAAAAAAAAAAAAATCGCACAGGTGATCAAATACCACCAAAAGAAAGCTCTGTTTGTGGGAAAAAAGGACGTCAATTTCATTTGGGTACAGCGTCGCACGACCGTGCAATTGTCCGTTAAAGTCACGCAGTGCCGTATCGCAAAATAGGCCCTGGTCAGGAAGGGGGTAAAATCTTCCGGGGCTTAAGTGGTTAATGGATGTGACTCCCTCCAAAATTGAAGGACTACAAGTCCCAGCATGAACCCCTGAGATCTGACGAGAGTGGGGGTGAGAGGGGGGATGAGAGAGCGATGGGGGAGATGAGAGAGGAGATCAGAAACAGAGAGAGAGGGGGGATGTGAGAGAGAAAGGGGTGAGAGAAAGAGAGCGAGGGTAGGTGAGAGAGAGAGGGGTGAGAGAAGGGGGGGTGAGAGAGGCAGCTCTAGCAACTAGTGGCCAATAGGGTCTAAGGTGGAGGGGGGCTTTTTTGACACCCCCCTGCAAAGTGCCGCCCTAGGCCTGGGCCTTGTCGGCCTAGGCCAAAATACAGCACTGCATATGAGCTGAACTAGTTAAAAATGCTAGCTGCCTGGCAGTCATGGTGACCCTCCTTTACATCTAGTCAGTGACCTGGAAAAAAAGTAGGCAGATAAGGAATTCTGATTACAGTCCAACCTCACTCAGTGCATACCCGTTTTCGGCTCCGTGAAAAGTACAGAGGTCAGGGGGTTAGTGTGACTAGCGTGTTCAGAAGGAGGTCAGCAATGACAGCCCCATATTTGTCTCATGACAGGTTTACAAAAGATTGGGTGTTGCTAATGAAGAATAAAACAGCCAAGGCTTTCTTTATAAAAAAAAAAAAAAACAAACACTGTACATGTGCAAATAAAGGAAAAATTAGAAAAACTGCTCATTTCTGCTCAGTAGACTTGAAGGATCGGCCCCTGTCACAGACAAGAAGTTCAGAGACAACTATATTTCAAACAGTAAAGTTAAATTGCCCAGAAAAAGATGAGGAGAACATACATTGTCCTTGAAATGGGACCACTTTGCACAATTTATCTTCCTGTTCAGTAGGCAAGAAAAGAAAATTGCAAGCTTTGGATCTCGTCCCTGCTGTACAGAATTGTTTGAGGCTGTACATAGAATACAATTACACAGGACAGAAGGTAATGAGATGTACAAAACATTTGCAGGCTGGAATATGAACACTTGGACAATATTGGAGCGCTCTCTTGACTATAGCAAACCAATCAGATTCCTGGAGCAGTCTGCAATGCCTTTGTGTCATCCCGAGCACACAGAATCCCTCGACTTGCCAGGCGGCCTTTGGGGTGGTAGGAAGCCAACATTTGATGTGAATCACGATCAGCTTTTTGCAGAGGCGGAAAGGACAGGTGGCAGTTGCAAACTTTAAAAATGCAACTTCCTATATAGAGAAGCAAGTTCAATAATAACGAGATTAAAAAAAAACTTGCAGTAGTTAAACACTTCAGCTCCGGAAGGTTTACCCTTCCTTCATGACCAGGCCATTTTTTGTGATATGGCACTGCTTTACATTGACAATTGCGTGGTCGTGCGACGCTGTACCCAAAAAAACTTCCTTTTTTTCCCCCCACAAATAGAGCTTTCTTTTAGTGCTATTTGATCACCTCTACACTTTTTTTTTTGCACTATAAACGAATTTTGAACAAAGAACAATAATTTTTAATTTCGGCTATAAAACATAGCCATTAACCGGTTGCTGTCAGCCCCGGCCAGGCAAAGTGACGTACCAGTACGTCACTTGCCTGTCACTAGTTTGTGAGCCAATAGCTGGCGAGCACGCGCCCGCCCTGGCTCGTTCCCTCGGAAGTCAGTGCGTGTGACCGGCGGACCCGATGTCCGCTGGTCACTCGGCGATCGTCGGTGGAGAGGGAGAAAGGCAGGCGGCTAATCATTCTCCCCTGTGTAGGAATAGTGATCACACGGTTCTACTATGTAGGACCGTTGATCATTGTTCCTACACCAGTAGCCATGTCCAATCACAGTTAGAAGCACGCCCCTAGGGACACACTTAACCCCTCCTTCCCCAATAAAGTTAACCCCTTCCCTGCCAGTGTCATTTTGCAGTAACAGTGCATATATATAGCACTGATTACTGTAGTAATGTCACTGGTAACCCCAAAAGTATCAAAAATGTCAGTCAAGGGTCCGATTTGTCCGCAGCAATGTCACAGTACCGCAAAAAAAAAAAAAAATCGCGGATCGCCGCCATTACACGTTAAAAAAAAAACACCACCAAAAATGACAAAAATCTTTCCCTTTGTTAGTAAACGCGATAACTTTTGTGCAAACCAATCAAAATACGTTTTTGCAATTTTTTTTTTTTTTACCAAACATATGTAGCATAAAACAAATTGGCCTAAAATGTTAAAAAATTTAGATTTTTACATTTTTTTTTTTGGGAATTTCATATAAAAAAAATGTGAAAAATATTGTTATTTTTGCAAAATTTACGCTCTTTTTTTTGTTTATAGCGCAAAAAGTAAAAATCGCACAGGTGATCAAATACCACCAAAAGAAAGCTCTGTTTGTGGGAAAAAAAGGACGTCAAATTAGTTTAGGTGCAGCGTCTCACGACCGCGCAATTGTCCGTTAAAGTCACGCAGTGCCGAATCGCGAAAAAAAAACCCTGGTCAGGAAGGGGGTAAAATCTTCCGGGGCTTAAGTGGTTAAAAAATGTAAAAAAATCGAATTCCCTCATCAATTTAGGCCAATATGTATTTTACAAATTTTTGGTAAAAAAAAAAAAAATCCCAAAAAGTGTATATTGATTGGTTTTCACAAAAGTTATTGCTTCTACAAATTATAGGATATATTTATAGAATTTTTATTTATTTTTTACTAGTAATGACGGCGATCAGCGACTTTTAGCGGGACTGCGGTGGACAAATCAGACACCTGACATTTTTTGGGGACTAGTGACACTAATACAGTGATCAGTACTAAATAATATGCACTGTCACTGTACTAATGACACTGACAGGGAATGGATTAACATCAGGGGTAATCAAAGGATTAAATGTGTGCCTAGAAAGTATCCAAAAGGCGTTGGGACTTGTGAGCTCATATAAAGTACTGAAAAGGACAAAAACATCGGGAGGGCTCACTGGCTCAGGGAGGCTGCTCATAACAGAAAAGGGGGCTACTCCCCAGTGGGTTAAAAAAAAAAAAAAACATGCACTAATGGAAGGAGCACCAGAGCAAAGGATAAAAGAGTCCAAATTAATTTATACAGAAAAAAAAAATGCCGTATCGAGGGCCAGAAAAAAACCCTTCATCAGGGCTTCAGTTAAAATAAGACCCTTGGATGGACTCAAAATTTACCTTTTCTGTGTGAATCTAATTGCTGGATCAGGAGAATTATGCCTCGTACAAACGCATCGATTATTGGCCGGGAATTTTCGGCCAACGTCCGATCGGCCGATTTTCGGCTTGTTATTATGATGTTTTCGACAACCGACTCCGACTTTTCGGCCGAATAAAATCTGGTGTGCAGGCTATAAAATTTTAGTTGGCCGTCAACATAACGGCCGATTTTCCGTCAGTCAGTACAGATTTCGGCAGACAAAAATCAGATGAGCAAGACTGGGCATGCTCAGAGAAGAAAAAACACATGGAAAGTAAACCAGCACATGACCTCACTTCTGAAGTAGATTTTTGTTGGCCGAGAAAATTTGTGTGCAGTCTAGGCACATTCCAACCAACACAACAACACTGGACAAAAGCTGGACGATCGGTCGACCAATAATCGTTGCGTGTGTACGGGGCTTTAGTCCTGGTTCACCCCTATGCAGGTTACAGTTTGCATATTCCAGGTGCATTTTGCGTTTTTCAATACACGTCTTTGATCCATTGAAGTCTATGGAACGAAAAAAAGTCCCTGACCCTTTCCAAAAAAGTACAGATGTAAATGTGACCCATTGGAAACCATGTTTAATGGACTAAGTGTGTTTCTGCAAAACAGAAAAGGCACTAAAAATGCATAGGTGTGAACCAGGCCTTACTGGCCAGCAGTGTCTGCGTGAGGAATCAAGAGAAGGAAACCAATAGGAAGTGCCCACGGTACTGAAGCAGTGATGTGTACAGGGCTCTCCCCTGCAAGGAAAAGGACAGAAGACGCAGGACCCAACGCATCATGCAACCTCCCATTTAGGTGTTTTTTTTAGGCATTTAGCTTAGGGGGCTTTTTATGCCAACACAGTGATTATTTTGGGTTGGATAAAAGGGGTGCTACTTCACGTGCCAGAGGTTGTGTGCCTACAGGTTCCAATGATAGAAATCCAGCCCTGGAACCAAGCATTCTGATTGGCTGATATGCATAATGGCGAACAGCTCCACTTTGACTTTAATAAACCAACTTAACCTGTCTATTACAAAACCAAAAATACATCTGATATACAATGAAGCAGAGACTTCAAAGTACTCCACTCATACGGCACCGAGACATACCAATCAAAAACAATCCGCCTCTTTACCTCTTTCGCCAACTTATGCCCTTGCTCGCCGGTAATGGGTTTTTCCTTCACATCATTTAGTTTTGCTAGAGTCTTGGGATCATCTCGGAGGTCGATCTGCAAAGCATTCAAGTAAGATTAGTTTTTTTTTTTTTTTTTTTCGGCCTCTTTTTTTCATATTCGGGAACAAGAAAAAAGCAAATACAAGAAGGAGGAAGCGGTATCACAGAGCGATGGTGCAGACTCTGCCCTCGTGCCCTCTTTGGAGAATCACTTTTAATAAGACATTTAATGAGAACCAAAACACAGAACGCTTTCTGTCACGGTCAGATAAAATGAGCTGACTCCGATACCTTTACTGCATCTGAAAAACTGCTCCGAAGACTTTGAACCTGGATGTATATAGCGGGGCTGTGTTACAGAGGCCATTTTATTATTGTAAGGACTGGCAGATTCTGAGCTGATTGAGGCAAAGCATCGGATCGATCAAGTAATTAAACCCTTTCACTGCCAGAGCCATTTTTGCCCCCTTTTTTTTGCATGTTAAAAAAATTAATTTTAGGCCTAAAGATTAGTTAAAACCCCCAAATGTCATGGATTTTCTGAAAGCAGGGACCCTGCAGAATAAAATGACGGTAGTCTCAATTTATTTATTTTACAAGATATTTTCCCAATGGTTTATTAAGCATGGGGATATTGTGTAGTATAAGCAGTGTTTTTGTACATCTATGGCCCCAACAGCTGTAATTACATTCATGTGTGCATAGGCGAGGATGAAGCAAGTGCAGCATTTTTTTTTTTTGGGGGGGGGGGGGGTTCGAAGTGCTTGGGTATAACATTACTATTATTTTTTTTTTTTTGCAACATACTTATTTTTTTCTACTATGAGGGTTCTTCAAAAAGTTTGGATAACTCTTTTTTTTTTTTTTTATACGTTTCGCAGCCATCTTCACCACAGCGTGACAACTGCAAGGTCAGCCAGCTTGCCAGACAGACTAGAAACATGACACTCTCAGACACGACCAATCACTACTCCTCCCGCCGTTTCCAATGAAAATTTAAAAGTGTGTAAACTTTTTGAGACCCCTCAAAAAATTAGATTTGTGACTTACCGTAAAAAACATTTTTTTTTAAATAACACACATGGTAAACTTACCTCCTCTGTGCAGTTGGTTTTTCCCAGAGGAGCCCAGATCCTCCTCTTCTCAGGTCCCTCTTTGGCGCTCCTTGCCCCTCCCTCCTGTTGAGTGCCCCCACAGCAAGCAGCTTGCTATGGGAGTACCCAATCCATTCAGACCCCGAGCTGCAACCCAGCCCCGCCCCCTCTCTCTCCTGATTGGCTGACTTACTTTGATTGACATCAGCCAGAGCAGCAGTTTCAGCCAATGAGGGGAGTCGCCAGAAGCTGAGAGACTTGTGCAACATCGCTGGATTTAGAGGGGGCTCATGTAAGTATTAGGGGGGCTGATGCACGCAGGTTTTTTTTTTATCTTGATGCATACAATGTACTTCTGCCTTTACAATCTTTCACGTTGTACCTAAAGTGGAGCTCCACCCAAAAGGGGAAGCTCTGCTTGTCTGCCTCCTCCTCCCCTCTGCTACCACATTTGGTACCTTTTGGGGGAGAGCGGGAACCTGGTTTTGACAGGTACCTCCCACTTTCAGCTCAGTTCGCTGCAGCAAACTGAGCCGGAAGTTCGCCCCCCCACCCCCCTTTTTCCCCCGCAGCCGGCCCATCCACAAAGCGCAGCGCGCTTTGCGCATGCGCAGTACAAAACTTGCAAGTCAAGTCCCTTAGTCAAGATGGCGGCACCAGCACCCGATAACGGATTGGAAAATCGGCTCGGGTGAGGACACTGCTGAAATCCTGGACAGGTAAGTGCCCTAATATTAAAAGTTAGCAGCTATAGTATTTGTAGCTGCTGACCCTTAATTTTTTTGGGAGGAGCCTGGAGCTCCTCTTTAAAGGGCCAGTCCACCTTTCCTATCATGTTATACATTATACTGATATTTAGGGTATAACATGGTGCCAGGCTGCCCCTCCTCCTCCCATTACAGAACCTGGGTTTTTTTTCTCCCTGATGGTCCTGTCACTTTTTAAAGAGATCTGTTAATAATTAAACTACATTCCAAATAAGTTGGGACGCTGTATAAATCCACCTAAAAACAGAATGCAAGGATTTGCCAATCTCATAAACCAATATTTTATTTACAATAGAAAACATAGCAAATGTTTAAACTGAGAAAATGAACCATTTTAAGAAAAAAAACGGGTATTTTTTAAATTGATGGCGGCAACCTCTCCCAAAAAAGCTGGGACAGGGCCATGTTTTCTTTTAAAAGGGAAGTGCAGCCAAAGCTTGTTTGGCTGTCCTTGTCCTGTGAATCACACGGGTGCAGTTTGTTCTGCACTCCTGTAACCTGTTTTCAGCCAACAGCGGACTGAAGCCTGCTGTCAGCGGACATGGCAGAGCCGGTCCAGGCTGGGGAAAGACTGTGACCATATGGTTGGGATCCACCCAGGAGCCTGGACCGGCACCTGGTTCCGCCTCTCAGCGGTCTGCTGACAGCCTCAGCCAGCCGCTCCCGCCCCTCCACAGCCCAGCGCTCCAGTGAGTGGTGGGGAGACTAATGCCTCGTACACACGTGCAGATCGTCGGCCGAACGATCGGCCGTCTTTTGTCCCCGGGCTGTCGTGTCTGTTGAAAAGTGCAAATGACTGCACAAGAATTTTGTTCGCCGACTACAGCCGACTGCAGAAGTGATGTCATGTGATGGTTAACTTTCCGTGTGTTTTTTCTTTTCTGAGCATGCCCAGTCTTGCAACTCTGCTGTCTGTTGGCCGAATTCTGTATTGACTGGCGAACAATCGGCCGCTCTGGTGTCAGCATACAAAAATTTTAATGCTTGCATGACAGATTCTTTTCGGCCGAAAGTGCGCTGTCGGCTGTCGGAAGCATCATACTAACAAGCCGAAAATCAGCCGATCGGTCGTCGGCCGAATCTTTTCGGCCGACAATCTGCACGTGTGTACGGGGCATAACAGTCACCAGCTCTCTGCTCATGGAGCTCTGAATTCTCAGTCTCGCCCGCGGGGGACAAACTCTGCATCCACCTAAGTAAGTTGGACTCTTAAAAAAAAAAAAAACCCAAGCCCCTCTTTTAACAACACTCTGTAAACATGTGGAAACTGAGGAGACCAGTTGCAGGAGTTTTGAGAGAGGAATTTTGTCCCATTCTTGCCTGATATAGAATTCTTACTGCTCAACAGTCCTGGATCTTCTTTGTTGTATTTTTTCATTTTAGGATGCACCAATAATTTTCAGTTGGAAAAAGGTCTGGACTGCAGGCAGGCCAGCAAGCTAACCACCTGGACTCTTCTACTAGGAAGCCATGATGTTGTCATAGATGCAGTATGCGGGTTACCATTGTCCTACTGAAACATACAAGGCCTTCCCTGAAAACAATGTAATTTGCATTGCAGGCTCATATGCAAAAAAAATATTAAAATCACGTTTTTTTTTTCTGCAAATGTGGGTGCATACATTTTTTTTTTTGCAAGACGTGGACTTAACCTTTTGGGCTACGCACTTCACATCCGTTCTGGATGCACGTTTTTAATGCATTTTTTAATGCATTTTTAGTACATTTTTGATGCGTTTCCGAATGCATCCCAAATATTTTTTTCTTCTTTTTTCCTGTTTTTTTTCCACTGTACTGGAATCTGGGGAATTTTTGATGCATTTTTTATGCTTTCCAGTGAGTTTTTTATGCATTTTAACTAGTGATCGACCGATAACGTTTTTTTTATTACCGATACCGATATTTTGGTCATCGCATATCGGTATCGGCCGATATCTGCCGATATTTTCGGACATTTAAAAAAAATATTTTATTTATTTATTTTACAGGTACTCTTGTGGAGGGATCTGCGGGTCTAAAAGACTCCCAAACCCCTCCCCTGCACTTAAAAGCATTCAAAATGCCAAGTTTGGCTGTTTTGAATGCTGTAATTTTTTTGAATTTGGCTCCGAGTACCCGGAAGTGATGTCATGACCTCACTTCCGTGTTTTTACACATTTTATCAAAGCCGCATTTGGCTCTGGTCTTCGGCGGCTGTGCAGGTAGGATGCCCGGGTCTCCCAGCGGGACGGAAGACCCGGGCGAGCCGCAGAAGACGTCCCCTCCCGCTCCTTGTAATGACAGCCGATCGGCTTCTCAGCCGCATCGGTTGTCATTACAAGACAGCTCACCGTCGGCTATGGACGCCGGTACCGGGGTGATGTCTCTAGCTGCAGGCATTACTCCGGTACAAGCACTTTCTTGAAATATCGACAATATCGGTCACCTCAGGGGCCGATTCAGATATATCGGGGAAAGTGCAGATCGGCCCTCGATATATTGGCTTTGCCGATAATCGGTTGATCCCTAGTTTTAACGTGTTCCAGTACAGTCCAGTACAGGAAAAATGTACCATGTTCTACTTTTTTTTTCTGTAATTGGAGAGCCCTGGAATTGACCGCACTGGTGTGAACTATACCATTGGAAACCATATAACCTACTATCTACGTGTTTCTGATGCAGAAAAAAACACTGGACTGCATGTGGTGTGAACTGGCCCTGATTGCGTTGCTAATATTACAATACTGGGGAAAGGCATAAACACAACATGGCCCCTACCGACAGCCAATTATCTTAAAGCAAGGTGGGTATGACAATAAAGTATTCTGAGTGTTAGTTTAAGAAGATAGGTTCTGCATTTTAACAGCTCCCCCGCCTTCCAAAATGGAGAGAAAAACTGCTAACAGGCTAAATAAATGTCTCTCATTAGAAAGCACAGAAAACGTTTTGGATGGAAACAGAGTTCCCCTTTGAGACTCTACCTGGGTTCCCACTAGCAGGAAAGGTACGTTTGGTGCATATTCCTTTAACTCCGGAACCCATTCTTCCTTCACGTTCTGGAAGGAGGCCGGATTCACCACGGAGAAGCAGATGAGGAAAACGTCTGTCATGGGATAAGATAACGGCCTCAACCGATCGTAATCTTCCTGGAAGAAGAAGTCATGATTAATAGTCAGCTGAAATATGGAGATTATATCACTGTGAGGGTGTCATACCAAGTTTAATACTTTTTATGCACATCACCCAAAAGTCCATCTAAGCACAAGCAACAAAAGGGGAGCCCCTTGAACATGTTCTTTCCACACGCCAAGTGCCCCCCGGGATCAGGAATACTCAAATCTTACTGAACTCTATGGTAAAAGCAGAACATTAGGTGGAAAATAGAAAAAAACACAAATTACTGCAGTTATTTTTTCAATAACTTTGCCCCACTGTCCCTTTAACCACTTCTGGACCAGAAGATTTCCCCCTTAATGAGCAGGCTATTTTTTTTTGCGATACAGCACTGCGTTTTTAATGGACAATTGCGCGGTCGTGCGATGCTGTACCCAAATAAAATCGATCTCCTTTTTCCCCCACAAATAGAGCTTTCTTTTGGTGGTATTTGATCACCTCTACAATTTTTATTTTTTGTGCTATAAACTATGCATTCTATGCATTAAGATAAAAAGCCTTCTGTGTGTAGCAGCCCCCCCTGCACTCCCCAATACTTACCTGAGGTCCATCTCTGTCCACGAGTCCCTCGGCCGTCCGGGGCTCCCGCTGCTGTCAATCAAAGTCAGTTAGCCAATGGGGAGAGAGAGGGGAAGGGATGGATAAACAGAGCTGCGGCTCGGCTCGGGTGCCCCCATAGCAAGCTGTTTGCTATGGGGCAATCAAAGGAAGGGGCCAGGAGAGCCAAAGAGGGACCCGAGAAGAGGAGGATCCGGGCTGCTCTGTGCAAAACCAACTGCACAGAGCAGGTAAGTATAACATGTTTGTTATTTTTATTGAGAAATAAAAAAAACACGAGACTTTACAATCACTTTAATTTGAAGCGATTTCCTGTCACTTCCTGTTTTGATTATGGGACAGGAAGTGAAGGCAAATCTCCCCAATGGGACACAGATGTAAAAAAAATAAACTGACAGGGGTTATAACTAGGGATTGACCGATTATCTTCAAAGCCGATATATTGAGGGCCGATATGAACTTTCCCCGATATATCGGAATCGGCCACCAAGGTGACCGATATTGCCAATATTTTGGTAAAGTACTTGTACCGGAGTGATGCCTGCAGCTAGAGGCATCACCCCGGTACCGGCATCCATAGCCGACGATCGGCTGTCTTGTAATGATAACTGATTCGGCTGAGAAGGAGCGGGAGGGGACACACCCCCTCCCGCCACCTTCCTCGGCTCGCCCGGGTCTCCCGTCCCACTGCAAGGCCGCCGAAGACCCGATCAAAGCCGCATTCGGCTCTGATCAGGTCTCCATGCAAAAACCCGGAAGTAATGTCATGACATCACTTCCGGGTACTGTCTGGCGCCAGATTAAAAAAATGACAGCATTCAAAACAGTCAAACTTGGCGTTTTGAATGCTTTTAAGTGCAGAGGAGGGGTTTGGGGTTTTAGACCCCCAGATCCCTCCACAAACGGAACTGTCAAAAAAAAAATAAATAAAAAAAAAAAACATTTTTTTTAAATTTACAAAAATATCGGCCAATACCGATATGCATTGGCTAAAATATTGGTATCAGTATCGGCAACGAAAAACCGATATCGGTCGATCACTGGTTATAATCCTCCCTTACTCTATCCAAAAAAAACGGAATTTTTGTAAAATCTTACCTGTAAAATTCCTTTCTCTGAGTCCTCTGACAGTCGCCGCCTCCTCTAAGTCATCACTGTTGGGTATTGACTTCCCATCCGCAGGAGTAGCTAGGCATATAGACTTAGTCCAAAGACAAAAGACATTAGCATATACACACCCATGGGGGCTGTCCCATCTGGTCAATACCCCCCCCTGCATCACCACTCCCAACTCAGTTTGGTAGCATAGCAGTAGGTAATAAGAACCCCAAAAGAGGGGCGGGGGCGGCGACTGTCGGAGGACTCAGAGAAAGGAATTTTACAGGTAAGATTTTACAAAAATTCAGTTTTCTCTTACGTCCTCCGACAGTCGCCGCCTCCTCTAAGTCATCACTGTTGGGATGTCCCAAAGCAGTATAGACATGAGGGGTGGGAGACGCAACCGTAGAAAAGGCAACGCAGTACCCACATCAGAGAAAGGAATCTTACATGCACCGTAAGAGAACCAACTGGGCAACAGAAAAAAACAATGCTCAACAGGAGCAACAGCCCAGGAAAGCAAAACACCAACGGCCAGGGACCCAGAAAAAAATTTAAGGGTCCTTCATGGCACTGCCGCACTGAGAACTTTGCGGCCAAAGGAAGCATCAGCTGATGGCAGAACATCTACTTTGTAGAATTTGGAAAAGGTGTGCACCGACGACCAAGTCGCAGACTTGTACACCTGGGCCACCGAGGCCCGATGCCAATAGGCCCAGGACGCACTCAAAGATCTGGTAGAGTGTGCCTTAACAGGGAAGGGTGGAACCCGTTCCTTCAAGGCATAAGCCTGCTCAATGGTCTGTCTGATCCATTTGGCAATAGTTGCTGCAGACGCAGCCATGCCCTTCCGAGATCCCTCAGGAAGGACAAATAGGGAATCTGTCTTCCGAAAGGATTCCGTAGACGACAGGTAAACCCTGATCGCCCTGACAACATCCAAGGAATGCAAAGCAATCTCATTCGGATGTTTTGGCTTCGTACAAAGCGAAGGCAGGACAATGTCCTCATTAAGGTGGAACTCAGTGATCACCTTGGGAAGAAAGGACGGGGTTGGTCGCAAAACCACCTTATCCTTGTGAATTATGAAGTAAGGGGAGCGGCAAGACAACGCCGCCAGCTCCGACACTCTGCGAGCCGAAGTGATCGCCACTAAAAAAGCAACCTTTTTCGACAGCAGAGGCAACGATATCTCCCTGATGTTTTCAAAGGGAGCACGCTGTAACACGGACAGAACCAAGTTCAAGTCCCATGGAGGTAAAGGCTCCTTCCTGGGGGGAGCCAAATTTCGCACACCTTGAATGAAGGTGCGAATCAAGGAATGAGACGCCACAGGGCGTTGGAAAAGGACAGCCAGTGCAGACACTTGGCCCTTTATCGTGGCCAGCGCCAGGCACTGGTCCACTCCAGACTGGAGGAAAGCCAACACTCTCGACACCGAGTAAGAACGAGGGGAGAACCCCCTGGACTCGCACCAGGCGAAATAAGCTTTCCAGGTACGATAATAGATTTTACCAGAGGAGGTTTTCCTAGCCTTGATTAGAGTAGGGATAACCTCAGGGGAGAGACCCTTGTCCCTCAGGACCTGGGTATCAACAGCCAGGCCGTTAAAGCCAGTGACTGTAAAGCAGGATGGAAGATCGGACCTTGAGACAGGAGATCTTCCTGCAGAGGCAGACGCCATGGAGGCGCCACTGCTAGGTGAACAACGTCGGCGTACCAGGACCGGCATGGCCAGTCCAGAGCCACCAGAATCACCAGGTGCGGTTCCGAGACCAATCTGCGGAGGAACCGGGATAGTAACTGAATCGGAGGAAAGGCATACATCGGACGATACTGATGCCAAGGGGCTACCAACGCATCCGAGGCGTCCGCCAAAGGATCGCGCGTTCTTGCCACGAACCTTTCCACCTTTTGATTTAGCCGGGATGCGAACAGATCCACGTCCGGGGATCCCCACCTCGCACACAGCATCTGAAAGACCTCCGGGTGTAGGAACCATCCCCCCTGGTCCAGGGTCTGGCGGCTCAGATAGTCGGCCTGCCAATTTTCCACACCCGGAATGTGAACTGCTGAGATCGCCGGGACATGAGTCTCGGCCCACGATAGAATGTCGGTTACCTCCCGGGCCGCACGAGCACTCCTGGTGCCCCCTTGGTGGTTGATGTAAGCTACCGCGGTAGCATTGTCCGTCTGTACTCGGACAGGTAGGCCTTGGAGGCGGCCACTGGAAGAGACAGAGTTTTATCGCTCGCAAGTCCAGCACATTTATCGGGAGGGAGGACTCCTCCCCCGACCAAGTGCCCTGGGCAGACAGGTTGCCCAGGACTCCACCCCAGCCCGACAGGCTGGCATCCGTGGTAATCACCAACGGACGGAAGGACTTGCCTTCCGCCACCGACGGGGACTGGAGCCACCACAGAAGAGCCAATCTGGTCTGACGACTCAAGGAGACGCACAGATCCAGGGACAGAGGCAGTCTGTCCCACCTGGCCAGGATCTCCGTCTGGAGATCCCGCGTGTGAAACTGAGCAAAGGGTATCGCCTCGAAGGCCGATACCATCAACCCCAGGCCCCGCATACAGGTCCTGAGTGACGAGGACGGGTTGTCCCTGAGGGACCTGAGCTCGTCCCGCAAAGTCCGGAGCGTGTCCTCCGGCAAGAACACCTTTGCCTGAGCAGAGTCCAGAATCATTCCCAGGTAGGGAAGACGAAGCGATAGAGACGTCGATTTTTGAACGTTGATGGTCCATCCGAACTCCTGGAGCGTCTGCACCGTGGTGGACAGATCGCGCACAAGGTCCTGCCTGGCACGTGATCTCAGAAGTAGATCGTCCAGGTAACCCAAGACCGCAATGCCCTGGGCCCTCAGCAGGCCCAGAACCGGCGATAACACTTTGGTAAACACCCTTGGTGCCGAAGTGAGACCGAAAGGTAACGCCACAAACTGGTAGTGGTCCTCTGCGATAGCAAACCGAAGGTACCGCTGATGACCCTCGAAAATGGGGATGTGCAGGTACGCATCTTTTAGATCTATCGAGGCCAGGAATTCCCCTGGACTCAAGGAGGCCACCACCGAATGGAGAGACTCCATTCGGAACTTCCGAACACGCACGAAGCGGTTCAGCGCTTTCAGGTCCAGAATAAGATGCACTTTGCCCCCCTTTCTGGGCACAGTGAACAGATTTTAATAAAACCCCTGAAACCTGTCCCGATGAGGCACCGGGACAATCACTCCCTGAGCAAGCAGGTCCTGCACCGCTTGATGCAAGTCCTGCAGACGCCCCGGAAGCAGATGAAGATTGGAGGGAAAGAATCTGTCCTCCGGCCGGGAAAGGAATTCGATCTTGTATCCCGATCGAACGATTTCCAGAAGCCACCTGTCTGATATCCGGAGCAGCCAAGGTTGGAGGAAACCGCGCAAACGTCCCCCCACCCCTGAAATGGGTGAGGGCGCCCCTTCAGGCAGAGGCGGATTGACCCGCCGAGCCGGCATTGCCGGACTTCTGCTTACCCGCCCAGGGCTTCTTCTGACTGCCCTGGGCCTTGAAGGGCTTGCCCTTGGATTGGTTCCGAAAGGCACGAAAGGACCCCTGATTGGATCTAGGCGCAGAACCCCGCTTGCCCCTAAAAGACTTGTTCTTTGGGTTCTGGGGCAGCATAGTGCTCTTGCCCCCCGTGACGCCTTTCACCAGGGTGTCCAACGCCTCGCCAAAAAGGCGAGAGCCAGCATAGGGAAAATCAGCAACTGTTTTCCGTGAGGACTGGTCAGCCGACCAGCTCTTTAGCCATATCAGTCGCCGGTTAAGCACCGCGACACTAGAGAGGCGAGCCACTAAGGGGGCCTCATTCAAGGCTGCATCACACAAATACATGACTCCTTGGTGGATCTGATCCACCATTTCCAGACGGGCAGGCGGAATACCATCAGACACGAGATTGCACCTAAGCATCTTAGTCCAATCAGCCACCGCCTGAGCCACCAGAACGGATGCGAAAACGGGTTTGAGCAACGAACCCGCCACCGTATAGGAATGGCGAGCTAGAGACTCCAACCGCCGGTCCGTGGGATCCCGGAAAACCGGGGTATCCTCAGTAGGAACCAAGGTAGCCTTGTTTAACACTGCCACAGTGTGATCTACCTGTGGAGGCACACACCATCGTGATTCCGTAGCCGGCGCAAAAGGATAAAGCAATTTGAACCGACTAGGTACCAGGAATGGACATTTTAACGTGCGCCACATTACACTAACAGTGTAATGAAACTCAGCTGGGCAGGGGAAAACCTGCGCAGACTTGCGGGTCCTGTGCATCCCAAATGAGGACACAACGCCCGGAGGACAGGGCTCATCCTCTAAATGCAAGGTTTCCTTAACAGAAACAATTAACTCGTCCATGGTCGCCCGTTCTTCAGGTGACCCTGGGGAGGAGGTATCAACCCCCTCCATCTCAGCCTCCCCCTCAGACCCCGGGTGGTCCAGGGATGAGCGGGACCCTGAAAAGGGCACGCTCGCAGCAGCAGCCATATCCCCATCTGAATCAGAAGAGAGACACAATCTGGGCCTCTTTTTTGCAGCACGTTCAGACATCAGCATTTCCATATTAGACACCAAAGTCGCCACCACAGCAGCCAAATCGGGTCGCAGCGGGGCCACAGGAGAACTGGGGACCCCCACTAAGGCTGGGGGGAACTTGCTTTCCTGAGAATCCATTGCTCAAAGTTCACAGAAAAAAACAGTGCAATAAATGTGTACTGCCCCTTTTAGATCGCTGCGGAGTGCGCAGCCCACCGCTACAGCTACAGTGACAAAAACCCCCAAAAGGAGAGAGAAAACTGAGCCAGAAGCGATAATACAGAGGAATATTGAGAGCGATAACCTGCAGAGCCCGCAGAGTGTTGCCACAGATGTCCCGCTGCATATGGAAAGGAAGTGCTGCTGAAGTAGGCTGAACTTAAAGACTTTCAGACTTATGGAAAATGGCTGCCCCATAGGATTGTATTGGAGGTTTCACGAAAATGGCAACCGAACATGCGGCTGGACCGATCGCTCTACACCCACAAAAATGGCGGCGGATGGCGCCAAAACAGCATGCAGTATCGCCCACAGAGAGGCTTACCATGCCTGCCCAAAGCAAAGATGGCGGACCGCGCAAGTTCACTCCGCTGCGGTCGCCACACAACGTCTGCACCCCCAACAATGCACCGAAGTGAAACAGGGAAGGGGACCCCCACACATACAGAAAAACTGCATAAGCGATCCCCCCAGGGACCGCATCAGGGAGTCACACAGGCACAGACATGGGGGACACACAGCAACACAGACTGCCACCCCAGACAGAGGCCCCACACAGAAGTACTTACCTGTACCAGATGGCGTGGGAAGCCTCTATGCACGGAAAACTGCTGTCCTCACCTGACAGGGAGTGCCGTGAGCCAGGGACATGACACTGCAGCACCGCAGATTTGTCCTGTGAGGTAGCCACCTCACGGCTGCATCCCTGCAGCGAACAGGGATGGGTCGTTCGTAATGCCAGGGCGAACCATAGCTGAACGCTCGATGGCGGGCTGGGGGTCCATCTGACCCTTCTGCCCTGGAGAACCAGGGCGGTCAGTCCGAATCCCATCACCGCATGATCCATCTTCATCCGAAGAGAAGACTAACACTAGAAGCTGACAAAATAAACAGCTAGTAAAGTAAGAAAAAAACTGACATTTTTAAAAAAAATCAAATAAAAGGTTAGGAAGGCTGAGACTGAAGCCCCAGCACAGGGAAGCCTGACTACTCCTGACGCTAGGCAGATTAAAAATGAGTTGGGAGTGGTGATGCAGGGGAGAGTATTGACCAGATGGGACAGCCCCCATGGGTGTTTATATGCTAATGTCTTTTGACTTTGGACTAAGTCTATATGCCTAGCTACTCCTGCGGATGGGAAGTCAATACCCAACAGTGATGACTTAGAGGAGGCGGCGACTGTCGGAGGACGTAAGAGAAATAAAAGTTTGCCTATAGTTCTACTACTTTAAAGAGGGATGGACTCCCTCCAGGCACACCGACCCCTAATCTATCCTCTGTTTTATGTGCTCCTATTTGGGAAACACTCAAAATTACAGGTAGGACTGCAGTACATTGGGGTGCCTTGACATGGCCATTGCAGCGTACACATATAATTCCAAATGTCTGCGACTAAACCCCTATGAAGATCAGGAATACTGACTACACTGGAGTCTGCTTACAAAGAGTTCTTAGAAAAGCTCCCCTTTGTCCAGACAGCTAGAGCAGCTGAGAGTCAGCTGTTTGACCCTGTATACGCTAAGATATGGTTCATTTTACCATAGAACATGCTGGTGTTTTCCTACAGTGTGCTCCATACTTGGATAGCAGCCAGAAACAACAAATCTCTTAAGAGATAAGATCAGAATGTATTAGTGTGGGCAGGTACCTCACCCATAGGCACTGGAGTCCCTGAAGATAGGGGGGGGAAGGGGTGGGTGGGGGGTACAGAAAAAGGTATGAGAAAAGACAGAATTCTTGGGGAAAAAAACAATATTTTTTACTTTCGGCTCTAAAACATAACCAATAAAAAAATGTAAAAAATAGAATTTCTTCATACATTTAAGTCTATATGTGTTCTGCTACATATTGTTAGAAAAAAAAATCCCAAAAAGTGTATGCTGAATGGTTTGTGCGAAAGTTATAGCATCTGCAAAATATGGTATATATACTGAATTTTTTTTATACTAGCAATGGTCAGCGACTTATAGCGAGATAGTATGGCGGACAATCTGACACTAACTGGCACTTTGTAGGAACCAGTGACACTAATTCATGAATCAGTGCTAAGAATATGCACTGTCACTGTACTAATGACACTGTCTGGGAAGGGGTTAAAATCTAGGGTGAATAAATGTGTGACTAACAGTGCTTGGTGCATTCACTTTTTACTTCGGGATGTGCCAGCTTTTTTTCCCGGCTGACAGGACAGAGGTCTTCGCCGATCAGTGGGTGCCGGTGGTCAATTATTGGCCGGCACCCGCCGATTGATTTGTGCTGTGACTGTAATCACAGCACAGCCATGAGCGCCCCCTACCTGGAAGCGCTGGACCACATACTAGATATATGATCCAATGCAGGAGAACCACTCTGCTGTCATACTCCTATGTGATGTGGTCGGCAAATGGTAATTGACAGCGCAGTGGCTTAACCGCTTCCGGACCGCCCACCGCATATATATATACTGTGGCAGGACTGGCTGCGCAAAATTACGTACATGTACGTGATTTTGTGCACGCGATTGAACACAGCGGGTTCAGCAGCCGCAATACCTACTGGGACCCGCCGATCATTCAGAGGAGAGGCAGAAAGGTGGTCTGCCTATGTAAACAAGGCAGACCGCTGTTCTGTCAGGGAGTAAAAGAGAGATCTTGTGTTTCAGCTAAGAAGAAACACGGATCTCTCTTTTCCTCTAGTGCATCCCCTCCCCCCCACAGTTAAAAAGCACTCCCTAGGAGCACACTTAACCCCTTCATCGCCCCCTGGTGTTAACCCTCTTCCCTGCCAGTGTCATTTATACAGTGACAGTGCATTCTTTTTTTTAGCACTGATCACTGTATTGAGGTTACTGGTAACCAAAAAGCATCACTTAGGGGTTGATTTACTAAAACTGAGGAGTGCAAAATCTGGTGCAGCTCTGCAATGCAGCCAATCAGCTTCCAGGTTTTAATCTCAAAGCTTAACTGAACAAGCTGAAATTAGAAGCTGATTGGCTACCATGCACAGCTGCATCAGATTTTGCGCTCTCCAGTTTTAGTAAATTAACCCCTTAGTGTCAGACGTGTCCACAGCAATGTCGCAGTCCCGTTAAAAATCGCTGATCGCACTACTAGTAAAAACACTAAAAAAAAAAAAAAAAGTCCATAAATCTATCCCATAGTTTGTGGACGCAATAACTTTTGCGCAAACCAATCAATATACGCTTATTGGGATTTTTTTTTACCAAAAACATGTAGCAGAATACATATTGGCCTAAATTGATGAAGAAATGTGTTTTTTTTTTTATTATTGGATATGTTTTATAGCAGAAAGTAAAAAATATTGTTTGATTTTTTTTTTTTTTTAATTGTCTGTCTTTTTTTGGTTTATAGAGCAAAAAATAAAAAAACGGCAGAGGTGATAAAATACTACCAAAAGAAAGCTCTATTTGTGTGGGGGGAAAAAAAAAACATGAATTTTATTTGTGTACAGTGTCACAATTGTCAGTTAAAGCAACGCAGTGCCGATTTGCAAAAAGTGGCCTGGTCTGGAAGGGGGTAAAACCTTCTGGAGCTGAAGAGGTTAATGATGTACACTTCTCTAGGGTTAACACTCCTCAGTTTGAGACCCATCCAGGACATGACACTATCTGCATGGAGCCTGCATGATCTCCCAGTGCTTGTGTGAGTTTCCTCCAGGTACTCCAGTTTCCTCCCACATGCCAAAGACACGCTGGAAGGGTTAATTGGCTCAACTAAGTCTTCCCAAGATGGCTGACTCACCTTCCAAGAGTTTGAGTCCCCGGGGAAGCAAGTGCTAAATGCAAATTAAATTATCAACAGTATTTCTTTTCCTGTATGTGTTGAATTTTAAAATAAACCTGGAATGAATCGAAGGCGGTAAACCAATTTACCAGCATCTCCCCACACATAAATATTACTATTATCCAGGATTAATAGAACACTAACTGTTTGCACAGAGATTTACAATATAAAGGGAAACAGTTTAGTTATAATACAATTCAATTCAATAGGTGGCCCTGTTCATGAGAGCTTACAATCCAAACCAGGTCTTTAGTCCAAAAAACATCTTTTGGATGCCCAGGGGCCCCCAGAACCTGGGTCAGCTCTGTAATCCATCAGAGCTCTGCCCCCCCCCCCAACTATGGCATCCCACTCCTCTCTAACGGCCTGCACTCCAATAAAGGATGTCGGGGTGGATGGCTTCCAGAGCTCTGAGTTAACTGGTTAAAGCGGTAGTAAACCGCAGCTAAAAAAAGAAAAAAAATTCCCCTGCAAAGCAATGTCATAATGTGCTAGTATGCATTGCACACTAGCACATTATGGGAGACTTATGCCCCATACACACGTGCAGATTATCTGAAGACTTTTGTCTGCAGACTTACCAAAACCCTATAATATGAGGTCAAACCTAAACACTTTCAATTTGTATGCAATCCGGCAGGCCCTTGCACTACATAGAAAAGGTAAATCTGAAGACAAAAGTCTTCAGATAATCTGCACGTGTGTATGGGGCATTACAGTAATCCCCCGCTACATCGCGGTTCAGTTTTTGCGGTCCCGGTAATTCGCGTTTTTTTTTGTAATGTTATTTTACTATATAAATCATTAAAAATGAAAGATTTTTGTGTTTTTCATAGCTCTTGCTCTGACTCTAAGTATCTTTTATGTGTTTAAATGAGTTTCTATTGTTTTAAAAGTGTGTTTAAAGACCTTTAAAATGCTTTTACACATACAGTGACAGTAAAAAAAACATGCCTACAATGCATTTTAACCACTTGCCTACAGTGCACTTTCACCCCCTTCCTGCCCAGACCGATTTTCAGCTTTCAGCGCTCTCACACTTTGACTGAGAATTACTCAGTAATGCAACACTGTACCCATACAAAAATTGTGTCCTTTTTTTCACACAAATAGAGCTTTCTTTTGATGGTATTTGATCAATACTGGGTTTTTTATTTTTTGTGCTATAAATAAAAAAAGACTGAAAATATCGGGAAAAAACGCATTTTTCTTTGTTTCTGTCATAAAATTTTGCAAATTAGTAATTTTTCTTCACAAATTTTGGCCAAAATTTATACTGCTACTTATCTTTGGTAAAAAAAACCCAAATAAGTGTATATTATTTGGTCTTTGTGAAAGTTATAGAGTCCACAAGCTATGGTGCGAATCATTGAAAATTGATCACACTTGATCACACCTGATGTACTGAAGGCCTATCTCATTTCTTGAGACAATAAAAGGTCAGGAAAGTACAAATACCCCCGAATGACCCCTTTTTGGAAAGTAGACATTCCAAGGTATTTAATAAGGGGCATGATGAGTTTTTTGAAGTTGTAATTTTTTCCCACAATGCTTTGCAAAATGAAGATTTATTTTTTTTTATTTTTTTTTTTTACAAATTGCCGTATTAACAGGTTATTTCTCTCACACAGCACATGTATACTTGCAACTACACCCCAAAACACATTCTACTACTCCTCCTGAGTATGGCGATACCACATGTGTGAGACTTTTTCACAGCCTGGCCACATACAGAGGCCTAACATCCAAGTAGCAGCGTCCGGCATTCTAGGAGCACAAATTACACATTTCATTTCCTGACAGCCTATCGCACTTTTGAAGGCCCTGGAGCACCAGGACAATGGAAACCCCCATAAAATGACCCAATTTTTGAAAGCAAACAGCCCAACGTATAATTTTTGAGGCATAATGAGTGTTTTGAATATGTCATTTTTTTCCACAAGTTTATGGAAAATGTGGAAAGAAAATGAAAACACATTTTTTTTACACAAAGCTGTCCATTTATGCAATATTTCTAACACATTGCATGTACATAGCAAAACTTGCACCCCAAAATACATTCTGCTATTCCTCCTGAGTATGGCGATACCACATGTGTAACACTTTTTCACAGCCTGGCCACATACATAGGCCTCACATCCAAGTAGCGCTTTACACAAAGTTGTCCATTTATCCACTTTAAGACTGGGCCTATTTTTGACACTTGGTGTTTACAAGCTAAAATCATTTTTTTTGCTAGAAAACTACTTTGAACCCCCAAACATTATATATTTTTTTTTAGCAGAGACCCTAGAGAATAAAATGGAGATCGTTGCAATATTTTTTATCACACCATATTTGCGCAGCAGTCTTCCAAATGCGATTTTTTTGAAAAAAATTCACTTTTTTGAACTAAAAAATAAGAAAACAGTAAATTTAGCCCAATTTTTTTCCATAATGTGAAAGATAATGTTACGCCGAGTAATTAGATACCCAACATGTCATGCTTCAAAATTGCGCATGCTCACAGAATGGTGCCAAACATTGGTACTTAAAAATCCCCATAGGCAACATTTTAAAAATTTCTGCAGGTTACTAGCTTAGAGTTACAGAGGAGGTCTAGGGCTCAAATTATTGCACTCGCTCTAACGATCGCGGCGATACCTCACATGTATGGTTTTAACACCGTTTACATATGTGGGCGGGACTTGCGTATGCTTTAATTTTTTTTTTTTTTTTTTTTTCCTATTTATTTTATTTATTATTTTTTTATTTTTACACAGTTTAAAAAAAAAAAATGTTTTGATCATTTTTATTCCTATTACAAGGAATGTAAACATCCCTTGTAATAGAAATAGGCATGACAGGTCCTCTTTATTGTGAGATCTGGGGTCAAAAAGACCTTACACCTCACAACTACACTAAAAAAGAAAAAAAAAAAAAAAAAATTGTTGAAAGAGGAAAAAAAAAAGCAAAAAAAAAAGCGGCCCTTTAAACCGGTTGCTAGGCAACGTCTTTTGACGTAGCTCCGGTCCTCCAAGACCATAGAGTTGAATGAGGGCCATTTTGCCCTCACTCGACTTCCTGTCTCTGAGGATCCGGGATCGGATAGTTTTCCCCGCTGCCGGCGGGTCCGGTAAGCTGGGAAAACGTCTGGGACGTGGCAGGAGGGGGGGGGGGGGCACCTCTTCCCCTGCACCGTAAGGGTAATTCCGCGGCGAATCCGCCACTGGGACCACCCTTATCTGAAAGCCGACCGCCCGCCGTTTCAAAAAATACCGGGGTTATGGGGGCTATCTGCTGCCATAACCCCAGTATTTAGCTTTTAATGGCCGACGCATATAGTCGTTAGGCGGTCAGTAAGTGATTGCATGTATATAGCAAACAGGTGACGATGACTGATGGGGTGACAGGTGACGATGACTGATGGGGTGACAGGTGACAATGACTGATGGGGTGACAGGTGACGATGACTGATGGGGTGACAGGTGACGATGACTGATGGGGTGACAGGTGACGATGACTGATGGGGTGACAGGTGACGATGATTGATGGGGTGACAAGTGACGATCACTGATGGGGTGTCAAGTGACGATGACTGATGGGGTGAAAGGTGACGATGACTGATGGGGTGACAGGTGACGGTGATTGATGGGGTGACAGGTGACGGGCGATGGTCACTGATGGGTGACAGGTGACGGGCGATGGTGCACGGCGGTACTGATGGCAGTCTTTGGTGACCGGTGAACTTTAGGCTACGTTCACATGTGAGCGTAGCGATCACGGGCAGAATCACTGTGATTCTGCCCGTGATCCAGAAATCATTGCAAATCGCTGGACGCCTGTGCGTTGCCCGTGATTTGCAATAGCACCCCAAACGCTGTGCGATGTTGCTGCGATTTCCGCCTGCCGAATCGCGGTAACATCGCGCAAACAACGCATGACGCTCCAAAGAAACTCTTGTACCTTTTTTGGGCGTCATGCGATGTTTGCGCGATGTTACCGCGATTCGGCAGGCGGAAATGGCGGCAACATCGCACAGCGTTTGGGGTGCTATTGCAAATCAGGGGCAACGCACAGGCGTCCCGCGATTTGCAATGATTTCCGGATCGCGGGCAGAATCGCTGTGATTCTGCCTGCGATCGCTACGCTCACATGTGAACGTTATGGGTGTCAATTTCTGGGCACTGATGAGGTGACTGTTGGGTGACAGGTGACATTGGGGGGGGACTGAGGACTGTGTGGGGACCTTTTATTTGTGTGATTTTACTGTGCTTTTACATTTTACAGGTACACAGAGCAGTAACTCAGTGTTTCTAGCTCTGCTCCCCTCATACTGGAAACTGTATGAGGAGAGAAGAGCTAGTAACACTGAGTTACTGCTCTTTGTTTACATTTTGTGATCGGCTGTGAATGGATTCACAGCGATCACATAGTAAACAGTCACTGTCAGTGACTGTTTACTACCGCCGGTGACAGCTGTGTTCCTACGGAACACAGTGCCACCGACATGACCGCGCTGTACGCTCCCGATCGCGCATGCGCGGTCATCTTGTGGGCGCCTTCATTGTGATCGGCTGTGTCATTGGAACACAGCCGATCACGTGGGAAACAGCCACGCCCATTGGCTGTTTCCCCCCTGCCGGTGACGGGGGGTGTCCCGGGGACACCCCGACACCGGCAGTGCAGGGCGGCGCGCACGCGATCGCGCGCCTGCCCTGCTTAAAGTGCCGCCGTCATATGACGGCGGCCCAGGATAATGGTCGCACCGCTCCGCCGTCATATGACGGCGGGCGGGCGGCAAGCGGTTAATAGGGTTTTTCTATTTCGCGGAATTTCACTTTTCGCGGCTGGGTCCGGAACGTAACCCCCGCAATGGAGGGGGGTTTACTGTACCTTAAAACGAAGCCCTCCAGTGGCACGCTGTCACTGCTGACAGGGCTTCCATCCTCACCTGGTCTTTATTCCGGGTTTGTGGCTTCCGGCTACATGAGTGGCCTGGGGGCACGATGACGTCACTCCCACGTATGTGCGTGGGAGCCGCCGTTTACGGCATGGGCTCTAAAGGTCTGGCACGGTATGACGGATCTTCAGTGTGCATGCGCCGGTGATGTCACCGACTGCATTCAGTGTGAATATCTCCTAAACAGTGCAAGTTTAGGAGATATTCGCAGTACCTACTGGTAAGCATTATTATGAGCCTACCTGTAGGTACAAGTGGTAAAACTGAGTTTACTATTGCTTTAAGTGGGTAAAGCTAAACTCCAGTAAAAGTTAAAATGTTTCCTTGCAGTGGGGCTGTACATCAAGGGGTAAATGCTAATTTTTGTCTAGGGGACTTTGAAAAGCAGCTTCCAATCCTCGGATCCAGAAGGCTCCTCCAAACTGAGAGACCATGTGTTCTCCCCTACACTTCACTGGACTAAGGCAATGTTTCTCAACCAGGGTGCTGCGAACAGTCCTCAGAACTGCCTCGGCAAAAGGAGGGAAAAAACTGTCCCAGCTTTGTACATCTGAGAGTGATCCGGTGTCAACTGCGTACAGAGAGGAGGGAGAGAACATAGCCTGCACCTCCTCCCAGCTCTCTCCTTTGGACTGCTGCTATCTGAACTAAAGTCGGCAACCCAAAAAGTTGCGCTCGTTGCCCGACATGTCCTTAGCAACTGATAATATCATCAATTGTGAGTGGGCTGAGGGAGCTGGGGGGGGGGGGAGAACACAGCCCACACCTCCTCCTGGCTCTCTCCTCCTCTCTGCTGCTATCTGTAATCCTGAAGGGATGAGAACTACAGAATTTGTGTTGGGAGAGGGGGGACTTTGGGGGGGGGGGGTTGTGCTAGGTTGGGGATTTGAGCAAGGAGGTTAGTTTGCACACATTTTCAAATATATGCGTAAGCTGCAGAGGCCGCAATAAGGCACCCCAGTATTATCTGCAGTTCTAACTCTATACATTTTGAGAGCCTCCATAGTAGAAGCACATACACTGCCTGGCCAAAAAAAAGTCGCCACCTGGAATTAACTAAGCATGCAGTAACTGTCCTATTGGATAGTTACTGCATGTGCCCAAAGAATGAGGTCAGCTGACTACCTGAATATACTGAGTGACCAGGTTATTCCATCAATGGATTTTTTCTTCCCTGATGGCACGGGAATATTCCAAGATGACAATGCCAGGATCCAATCGGGCTCAAATTGTAAAAGAGTGATTCAGGGAGTACGAGACATCATTGTCACACATGGATTGGGCACCACAGAGTCCATAACTTAAACCCATTGAGAATCTTTGGGACGTGCTGGAGAAGGCTTTGCTCGGCGCTCCGACTCTCCCATCATCAATACAAGATCTTGGTGAAAAATGAATGCAACACTGGATGGAAACAAATCTTGTGACATTGCAGAAGCTTATGGAAACAATGCCACAGCGAATGCGTGCCGTAATCAAAGCCAACAAAATATTAGAGTGTGTGACCTTTATTTTTTGGTGGCGACTTTTTTTTTTTTTTTTGGGCCAGTCACTGTGTATATATATATATATATATATATATATATATAATGGATAGTAAGAGGGCAGGTATACCTGGAGGGAGCCCACCCTCCTTAAAGGCACAGGGATGCACTGGACAACCAGCAAATAGCACAATAGCAGCGAAGGTGTCCAATGTGTCCCCTCACCAAATAACCAATGGCCATTGTGCTATTTGCTGGGTGTCCAGTGCCTCCCTGTGCCTTTAAACACTTTCTGCCCGCTGTCAAATGATGGCGGAGCATTGCAGCTCTAGTTCTGGAACGTAATATGACGGCGCCCAGTTTAGCCGCGATCGCGGGCGGGTCATGTCTCTTTACCTATGTGATGGGCTGTGTCCAATCACAGCCGATCACATGTAAACAAGAAAAGTGCAGTTTATCGGCTTTTCCTCTCTCACACTGACAAAGCGTGAGGTGCGGAGAGCTGATCAGCAGCATCTCCTCACAGGGAAGACTTGTAAAGGTAATCAGGGCACTGACCATCAGTATCCTGATTACAATGCAGCCCCAACAGTGCCCATCAGTGACACCAGTCTGTGCCCATCAGTGACACCCATCATTGCCCATACGTTATGCCAATCAGGGTTGCCTTTCAGTGCCCATCGGTGCTTGCCCATCAGTGTCACACATCAGTGCCTATCCATGCCAATAAGTGTCGCCTATCAGTGCTGCATATCAGTGCCCATCAGTTCTGCATTTCAGTGCCCATTAGTGCAGCCTCATCAGTGTAGGAGAAAATGTACTTATTTAAAAAATTTGCTGACAGAAACTAAGAAAAACATTTTTGGTCTTTTTAATTTTTTTATAATAATAATAAAAAAAAAAACTAGCAGTAAATAAATACCATCAAAAGAAAGCTCTACTTGTGTGGGAAAAAAATGATAAAAAATCCATATGGGTACAGTGTTGCATGACTGCGCAAGTGTCATCCAAGGCCGATATATTGAGGGCCGATATGCACTTTCCCCGATATATCGGTATCAGCCCTGGAGGTTACCGATATTGCCGATATTTTTGTGACGTCATTCTGCCTTCTTAGGCCACCTCCCTCGCCTTGGAAAGCCTCGTCTGGAGTCGGGACTAGTCTCGCGGGAGTGTATCACAGCCATACACCCACCCACAGGAGCCCGGTGCCAGCCAGCCAGCCACCCACACCCACAGGCCCTGTACCAGCCAGCCAGTCACAGGCACTGTACCAGCAAGCCAGCCAGCCACCCACAGGCCCTGTACCAGCCAGCCAGCCACAGGCACTGTACCAGCCAGCCACCAACAGCCCCTGTGCCAGCCACCCACCTACCACAGGGCTCCAGCCAGCCACCCAACACAGGGTGCCAGCAAGCCAGCCATTAAGCATTAAACAAAAATTAACATGTTCAGTACCAGATTTGTGTCAAAAATTGTCTTTATTTTTCAAAACTTTAAAATGTACAAAATATTGGCCGATACCAATACGTTGTGACCAAAATATCGGTATCGATCCTGAAAACACCATATCGGTCTATCCCTACTATTTTCAATGGCAAACCACCGCAAAATGGCCATCGGATTACACAAACATGGCCGCCATTCAAAGAAACACAGAGGCATGCTGATTAGTGCTTAATTTTTTGAGGAAGGAGCTTTTTTTCCGATACATAATGCTCAGAAATCTGGGGGGGGGGGTCCAATTTGGCATGTTTGCCCTGGGCTCTAGATGACCTTGTCCTGGCACTGTTTGGGCTTCATTGAAATGTTTTATTTACTACTGTGATTTAGAGATACTGGTAGATCCAATCCCCAAATAACAAACATTTCATCCAAATTTCGATTTGTAACGAAACGCATCGCACATATCAACCTCCAACTGACAAGGTGGACTTTTGGGGTTACTGTAAGCTCAACACTGATATGAAATAACATAAGAGAGATTAATGTTAAGGGAAAGTGCTTGGCACAAAGTATTTCTAGCTGCAGTAAAAAAAAAATATAACAAAAATAGGAAAAACAGAAGAGATCCTTCATGCAGGCAGGTTGATGATGTGTGCGCCCCTTGCAGGACGTAGAGTTCAGTGATGGCTCCCCTGACCCGGCACAGTGTATACAGCCTCCGTTCATAGACAGCCCACACAGCATTCACCAGCAAGGTCAAGAATTAGCACTGCATGTCCTGGCAATTATCGAGCCTCGCTGATCACAAGTTGCCGTGCACGCAGCAGAATAGAATGCACTTTAATGGCCATTTTTATGATTTACTAATGTAAAGGAAACCAGCGTGAGATTTAACAAGCGGTAAATAAACAATGACAAGCAGGCTGGAAATGAAGTTGGAAGAGGAACTATTTATAGACTGATGAGCCTCTGCACAATCATACAGAAAAGTCACAGGAAAACGGAAACAACTGCCATGCAAATGAGACCTGCCACAGCGTACGGCCAGGTTTAAAAGGAATCTTCAGGTTTATTTTAAAGGTTTATAATAATGAAGGTGCTTTTAAATGAAGTATATCTTTTTATACAATAGACAGGGTTGTCATTTTCTCCTTATATTTAATACAATACTTCTAGGATTGCACCAATACTGATACTGGTATTGGTGCCGATACCGAGCATTTCCACAAGCACTTGTGAAAATGCTCCTGAAACTGATACTTTGTGGTGTGATTTGCATCAATACAAAATGAATCGCACTGTAAAGAATCACATGGGATTTGAACAGAAATGCGGTGCCATTCCTGTCTGAATTGCATGCGATTTCCCCCACCGCTCCTGTGTGTGTATAGCAAGGGAAAAGCACCATCTAGTGGACAATTTAAAGACTCGATAACGACTCTTTATCAGCAAGTCCTTGACCAAAAGTATCGGTACTCGTACTCACGAGAAAAAAATTGTATCGGTGCAACGCTAATATTTTTTGTTTTGATTCAGCCACTTTGTAAGAAGTGCAGACACAGTATGAGGTTGATTTACTAAAACTGGAGAGTGTGAAATCTGGTGCAGCTGTGCATAGTTGCCAATCAGCTTCTAACTTCAACTTGTTCAATAAAGCTTTTACAAAAAGTAAACTGGAAGCTGATTGGTTACTATGCAGGGCTGCACCAGATTTTGCACTCTCTAGTTTTAGTAAATAAACCCATATGAGTTAAAGAGGAGCTCAAGTCTCCCCCCAAAAATTAAAAGCTAGCAGCTACAAATACTGTAGCTGCTGACTTTTAATATAAGGCCACTTACTTGTCTAGGGATCCAGCACTGTCCTCACCCAAGCCGATTCTTCAATCGACTTCGGGTTCAGGTACCATTGACTTTAAGTTTTTTTAAAGTCTCGCTTATTTTTTGTTAAAAATAACAAACATATTATGCTTACCTGCTCTGTAAAGTGGTTATGCACAGAGCAGCCCAGATCCTCCTTTTCTCGGGTCCCTCTTCGGCACTCCTGACCCCTACCTCCTTTTGAGTGCCCCCACAGCAAGCTGCTTGCTATGGGGGCACCCCAGTCACAGCTCCTTGTGTCCATTTAGACACGGCGCCACAGCTTGGCCCCGCCCCCTTTCTCCTCTTATTGGCTCACTAACTTTGATTGAAAGCAGCAGGAGCCAATAGGGCCAGGCTTCTGTCTCAGCCAATAAGAAGGGAGAGTCCCGGGCATCCGCTGGATCTAGCCCGTTGGCCTAGGCAGCTATATCGCTGGATCTGGATGGACCTTAGGTGTGTATTAGGGGAGCGGAGGGGGGCTGCTACACCCAGAAGGCTTTTTATCTTAATGCATAGAATGCAATAAAACACCTTCCGCCTTTACAATCCCTTTAACTGAGGGAAACCGGCAGTGAAGCCATGCAGCTTCACAGGCAGTTTCCGAGTGTGCATGTGCGAACCGCAATCTGACCGGTAGTTAGAGTGGGTAACTGTCAAAACCGGGTACCAATTGTCAAAGGGGGTGGGCATTGGGGGAGAATGCAAATAAGCAGAACTTCCTGTTTTGGGTGAAGTTCTCTTTTAAGTCCAAGGAGGCGTAGGACATTTCCTGAACCGATCTCTGTTATTTATATCTGACAGGTTTATGGCTCTGCCGGTACATACATTGATACGCAGGGCTGTGAGAGAAGAGAGAGACATACAAAAAACAGCTATGCCCTCCCCTCTGCTGCCCATTCAGAGAGGGCTTTGCATTTTGTGAATGAGGTAACATAATACAAAGGCTTCTGAGATTGGGCAGGAGGGGAAGGCATAGCTGCTGCACTGACTCTAATGTTAAAGATACTTAGACCTGAAACCTCAGCATTGGGTCCTGGAAATAGCCTTCAGGGAGTGCAATAAAACTGTTAGATATAAAAGAGAGAGATAAGTCCAGGGGATGTCATGCAGCTCCTTGGACCTAGCTTCACTTGAACCTAAAGTACATAAGAGCTGAATTCCTGGAACTCAGATTTAAACAGGAACATAAGCAAGGCTTAAAAGATAAAGAAGCTTCATACTCAGCACGTGATCAGCTGTTGAAATTGCTAACAAAAACTGGGGGTTTAATATCACTTTAAGGTAGATCCCTCTCACAAATGTATTGGCTTGCAAGGATTATGGAGGAATTCAATTTCCAGACATCTACAAAATTAATGTTTTCATTTCCTACCGCTCTGTGTGTTGCAGTCAAATCTTACTAAAATCCCTGTGACTTCTCAGTAACGTTTTCCCATTTCGCACTCTAAGCAGTTTAGCGACATTAGTAGAGTGGATGGCATCACACCCAGGTTAGAGTACGAGCTGGCACCTCTTTCTTTGTGATCTTTAAATCAGAGACCATCTGCTACATCTGTGGTTTAAAAAGAAATTCTAGTCTGGCTTTACTGCTTGTGACACCATCCAGCAGAGCCAAAAATAAGTTCTGGGCGGGAATCCAATGTTTAACCATGAAAGGGCAGTGGTAACGGTTGCTTAGGTGTAAGCCCTGAACACATGTATGAAACCTAGAAGGGCTTATAGTCCTTCTGCTGCAAGCTTAGGCAACCTGCGGCTTTCCAGTTGCAGGCCATAGTTAGCCAGCTAGGATAACAGTTCCAGCAGTCTGTGACAGTTACGTTTCTTTAGGGTGGTCTACTTCAAAGTTTTCTGTACTAGCACCTGGGATCCAGAAATTGATAATCTGAAGTAGAATCTCACTATAAAATGAACTGCCCCACAACCCCCACGGTTTCCCAAAATACCCCCTAGCTTACTGCAAACCCTCCAGTCACACATCGTGCCCCATACAGTGTCCCTCAGCCCCTACTGTGTCCTTCAGTCTCCTACATTGCACCTGGAAAGCCCCAGCTTCCTGGAGAGACCCCTGTCCCCTCCAAAGACCCCATCCACAACAGTTACCCCCAGCTCCCTGCACAGTGCCCCCCCCAGTGCCCCCAACAGTGTCCTGTAGCCCCCGCAGCGACTCTCCCAAATTGCCCCTGAAAAACCCCCTCCAGAGACCCCCATCCCCCATAGTTGCCCCTAGCTCTCTACAAAACATATTCACTACGAAGGGGTGTCCAACCTTTTGACCTTCTTGGACCACATTCGAATAAGAGGAATTGTATTGGGCCGCATATAAAATACACTAACAATAAGGATAGCTGATGAGTAGAAAAAGTCCGGCAGATCACAAGTTAACGATCACTGATATCTACTTGCTCTCCGGAAAATTTACCCCACTTTATGACCAGGCCATTTAATACGGCACTGCGTTACTTTAACTGACAATTGCGCAGCTGTGCAGCGCTGTACATTAATAACATTTAAGGTTTTTTTTCCCCACAAACAGAGCTTTATTTTGGTGGTATTTGATCACCACTGTTTTTTTTTACATTTTTTGCTTTCAAAAAAAAAAAAAAAAAAAACGACCAGTTTGAAAAAATATATATATTTTCTACCTTCTCCTATAAAATGTATCCAATAAAAAAAAAATAAAATCTAATTTCTTCATAAATTTAAGCCAATATGTATTCGGCTATACATTTTTAGTAAAAAAAAATCCCAATAAGCGTATATTGATTGGTTTGCGCAAGAGTTATAGTGTCTAAAAACTATTGGATATATACTGGAATTTATTTATTTTTTTATACTACTAATGGCGGCGATCAGCAATTTATAATGGGACTGCGGTATTGTGGTGGACAATCTGACACTAACTGACACTTTGAGGGAACCAGTGACACTAATACAGTGATCAGTGTTAAAAATATACACTGTCACTGTACTAATGACACTGGCTGGGAAGAACATCTAGGCTGATCAAAGGGTTAAATGTGTGCCTAACCAGTGTTTGTGTACACAGTGTGGTGTTTTTACTAAAACCAAAATCTACCACATTCCTGCTGACAGGACGGAGCTTTGCATGGTTTACATATGCAGAGCTCTGTCTAGTGTGTCTCTCCTCAACGATCAACGGGTGCCGGTGGACATCCAATGGCATGCACCCGCTGATAGGCTTCTGCCTATCAGCAAAAGCGGAGCATCCCCTACACAGAAGATCAGAATCCCGTACTAGGTACAGTGGACATGAAAAATCTTCACACCCCTATTAAAATGTCAGGTTTCAATTGAAAAACAATCTGTAATCTTTTAGGGGGGGGGGGGGGGGTAAAAATAAAAAACTAAAATAATGTGGTTGCATAATCTTGCACATCCTCTTATAGCTGAGGATGTAGCTGTTTTCAGAATTAAGCAATCACGTTCAAACTTATGTTAAATAGGAGTCAGTACACTGTACACCTGCCATCATTTAAAGTGCCTCTGATTAATCCTAAGTAAAGTTCAGCTGTTCTAGTAGGTCTTTCCTGACATTTTCTTAGTCGCATCCTACAGCAAAAGCCATGGTCCGCAGAGAGCTTCCAAAGCATCAGAAGGGATCTCATTGTTAAAAAGGTATCAATCAGGAGAATGGTACAAAAGAATTTCCAAGGCATTAGATATACCATGGAACACAGTGAAGACAGTCGTCATCAAGTGGAGAAAATATGGCACAACAGTGACATCACCAAGAACTGGACGTCCCTCCAAAATTTATAAAAAGATGAGAAGAAAACTGGTCAGGAAGGCTGCCAAGAGGCCTACAGCAACATTAAAGGAGCAGCAGGAATATCTGGCAAGTACTGGCTGTGTGGTTCATGTGACAACAATCTCCCGTATTCTTCATATGTCTGGGCTATGGGGTAGAGTGGAAAGACAGAAGCCTTTTCTTACCAAGAAAACCTCTAAGCCCGGCTAAATTTAGCAAAAACACATCTGAAATCTCCCAAAAGCATGTGGGAAAACGTGTTCTGGTCTGATGAAACCAAGGTTGAACTTTTTGTCCATAATTCCAAAAGATATGTTTGGCGCAAAAACAACACTGCACATCACCAAAAAAAAAACCATACCCACAGTGAAGCATGGTGGTGGCAGCATTACGCTTTGGGGCTGTTTTTCTTCAGCTGGATCAGGGGCCTTAGTCAAGGTAGAGGGAATTATGAACAGTTCCAAATATCAGCCAATATTGGCACAAAACCTTCAGGCTTCTACTAGAAAATTGAACATGACAAAGACCCAAAGCATACATCCAAATCAACAAAGGAATGGCTTCACCAGAAGTAGAATAATGGTTTGGAATGGCCCAGCCAGAGCCCAGACCTGAATCTGATTGAAAATCTGTGGGGTGATCTGAAGAGGGCTGTGCACAGGAGATGCCCTCGCAATCTGACAATTTTGGAGTGTTTTTGCAAAGAAGATTGGGCAAATATTGCCAGGTCAAGATGTGCCATGCTGAGAGACTCATACCCAAAAAAGACAGAGTGCTGTAATAAAATCAAAAGGTACTTCAACAAAGTATTATTTTAAGGGTGTGCACACTTATGCAACCATCTCGCGCCCCTATATGGGGAGGATTGTTCGCCGCCTTCCGGGATGATGCTTTGTCCGGGAGGCAGCGACTTCCTTCCCACTGCAAGCGTGGACGTGACGCTGGGAGCTCAGCCATGACTGACTCGGGTACTTGATTTGGACACTCTCCCCCTTTTTGTTCACTAGCTTTTCTGGTCTCACTCTCATTATTGGGTCTCTTGGCAGTGGTACTCTTTCTATGTCAATGCCTATTGGTTCCTATGGTACTCCATACCTATCTTCTCTATGTTCACTTTTTCCCCATACTTATCACCATACCTCTCTGGCATAGGCCACTTACATCACTGTTTTGGTATCCTACCTTTTTGTAAGAAACCTTCTTTACCTATCATTCTTTAAGTCACACTACTATAAATGTCACCATTTTTTGAATATTTATACATATTTTTGTACTCACCCCTACAGATTACTTTGGTGACTGCTAATTTGAAACCGCCCCCTTGTTAATATCTTGGCTACACTTCCTCTCTATGAATGTCCTCTTGATGTGCCCCATGTGGCTGCTGGTTGGACTCCCTCAGCTCCCGGTGTGGACATGTTGCCCTCTTGACCCAAGCTACATGATGTTCTCTCAGTCTTGCATACTGATTCTACTGCTGTATATTTATATATATTTTATGATGCACCTGCTCTTGATAAAGTGGTTATGTCCACGAAACGCGTCGAGCTTTTTATCGATGCATCTACTCTACTACGATTTGGATTCTACAATATGTACCCATAGCTACCAAGGAACCTATGTACAAGTCTTTTACATCATGTGTTTTCGATATTATGCTCTGTACTGTACCATGATCTGCCAATACTATATGCATGTACTATGCAATTGATGCAATGTTACACAAGTTTATATGTAATAATAAACCTGTTTTATTTTTTATCAATGTTCTCTAAACAATTATTACCAACTGCATGTCCTCACACTTCATTTAAAGTCCCATTTTCCCCCCTTCTTTTACCGTCCCCCCATTTTTGTACCTTTTTGTAGGCAGTGGGCTCCAATGTACTGATGTACAATAATTACTGCTATATTACTATGCTTCTACGTTATTATTATCTCCGTACAAGCCCACTGCCTGATGTATTATATTTATCTATTGTTTTGTTATGATATTCCCCTCATATTCAACATGAATAGGGATGGAGGCATCTTGCCCCTATTAGGTAGAGCCTCATTTAAAGTCCCACCCTCTGAACCTCGGTTCAATTCTTTGGTTAACTTATGCAACCATATTATTTTTTTATTTTTTTTTTTGTACAGTTTATAAGTCACATTAAAGATGGAAAAAGTTCTAAAATGATTTATCTTTGTCTCCTTTTTTACATCACAGAAACCTGACATTTTAACAGGGGTGTGTAGACTTTTTATATCCACTGTAGGTACAGTATCTCACAAAAGTGAGTACATCCCTCATATTTTATTATATATTTTCATGTGACAACACTGAAGAAATGACACTTTGTTACAATGTAAAGTAGTGAGTGTACAGCTTGTATAACAGTGTAAATTTGCTGTCCCCTCAAAATAACTCAACACACAGCCATTAATGTCTAAAAAGCTGGCAACAAAAGTGAGTACACCCCTAAGTGATAATGTCCAAATTGGGCCCAAAGTGTAAATTTTTTTGTGTGGCCACCATTATTTTCCAGCACTGCCTTAACCCTCTTGGGCATGGAGTTCACCAGAACTTCACAGGTTGCCACTGGAGTTCTCTTCCACTCCTCCATGACGACATCACAGAGCTGGTGGATGTTAGAGACCTTGCGCTCCTCCACCTTCCATTTGAAGATGCCCCACAGAGGCCCAATAGGGTTTAGGTCTGGAGACATGCTTGGCCAGTCCATCACCTTTACCCTCAGCTTCTTTAGCAAGGCAGTGGTTGCCTTGGAGGTGTGTTTTGGGTCATTATGTTGGAATACTGCCCTGCGGCCCAATCTCTGAAGGGAGGGGATCATGCTCTGCTTCAGTATGTCACAGTACATGTTGGCATTTATGGTTCCCTCAATAAACTGTAGCTCCCCAGTGTCAGCAGCACTCATGTAGTCACAGACCATGACACTCCCACCACCATGCTTGACTGTAGGCAAGACACACTTGACTTTGTACTCCTCACCTGGTTGCCGCCACACACGCTTGACACCATCTGAACCAAATAAGTTTATCTTGGTCTCATCAGACCACAGGACATGGTTCCAGTATTCCATGTCCTTAGTTAGCTTGTCTTCAGCAAACTGTTTGCGGTCTTTCTTGTGCATCATCTTTAGAAGAGGCTTCCTTCTGGGACGACAGCCATGCAGAACAATTTGATGCAGTGTGCAGTGTATGGTCTGAGCACTGACAGGCTGACCCCCCACCCCTTCAACCTCTGCAGCAATGCTGGCAACACTCATATGTCTATTTCCCAAAGACAACCTCTGGATATGACGCTGAGCACGTGCACTCAACTTCTTTGGTCGACCATGGTGAGGCCAGTTCTGAGTGGAACTTATCCTGTTAAACCGCTGTATGGTCTTGGCAGCTCAGTTTCAGGGTCTTGGCAATCTTCTTATAGCCTAGGCCATCTTTATGTATATCAACAATTCCTATTTTCAGATCTTCAGAGAGTTCTTTGCCATGAGGTGCCATGTTGAACTTCCAGTGACCAGTAGGAGAGAGTGAGAGCGATAACATCAAATTTAACACACCTGCTGCCCATTCACACCTGAGACCTTTCACTTAGGGGTGTACTCACTTTTGTTGCCAGCGGTTTATACATTAATGGCTGTGTGTTGAGTTATTTTGAGGGGACAGCAAATTTACACTGTTATACAAGCTGTACACTCACTACTTTACATTGTAGCAAAGTGTCATTTCTTCAGTGTTGTCACATGAAAAGATATAATAAAATATTAACATAAATGTGAGGGGTGTACTCACTTTTGTGAGATACTTTATCACTAAATGATGTGGTCAGCAAGTGGAGTTAAGTGATACTAAAGCACACACGGTTTCATTTACATTGTCCCTGCTAGTTCTGTGCATGGATGATGACACTAATTAATTTAATTTTAATAATGTAATTATTTTAACCCTTTGAACCCAAGGGTATAGTAAATCTTAATGCCTAAGCCTAATTTTGCAACTTTGACATGTGTTAGTAAAACTGTACAAATCATCACAACTGCCCATCTGAACAAGCCCTAAAATATTTTCAAGCACTGGAGGTTATTACAGGAAAAGATGATTTGCATATACACTATATTACCAAAAGTATTGGGACACCTGCCTTTACACACAAATGAACTTTAATGGCATCCCAGTCTTAGGCTGTAGGGTTCGATATCGAGTTGGCCCACCCTTTGCAGCTATAACAGCTTCAACTCTTATGGGAAGGCTGCCCACAAGGTTTAGGAGTGTGTCTATGGGAATGTTTGACCATTCTTCCATAAGTACATTTGTGAGGTCAGGCACTGATGTTGGATGAGAAGGCCTGGCTTGCAGTCTCCCCTGTAATTCATCCCAAAGGTGTTCTATCAGGTTGAGGTCAGTCAAGTTCCTCCACCCCAACTTCTCTCATCAATGTCTTTATGGACCTTGCTGTGCACTGGTGCGCAGTCATGTTGGAACAGGAAGGGGCCATCCCCACACTGTTCCCACAAATTTGGGTGCATGAAATTGTCCAAAATGTCTTGGTGTGCTAAAACCTTAAGAGTTCCCTTCACTGGAGCTAAGGCACCAAGCCCAACCCCTGAAAAAACAACCCCACACCATAATCCCCCTCCACCAAGTGATTTGGACCAGTGCACAAAGCAAGGTCCATAAAGAAATGGATGAGCGAGTTTGGGGTGAAGGAACTTGACTGGCCTGCACAGAGTCCTGACCTCAACCCGATAGAACACCTTTGGGATGAATTACAGCGGATCATCCCAACATCAGAGCCTGACCTCACAAATGCACTTCTGGAAGAATGGTCAAACATTCCCATAGACACACTCCTAAACCTTGTGGACGGCCTTCCCAGAAGAGTTGAAGCTGTTATAGCTGCAAAGGGTGGGCCAACTCAATATTGAACCCTACGGACTAAGACTGGGATACCATTAAAGTTCATGTGCGTGTAACGGCAGGCGTCCCAATACTTTTGATAATATAGTGAAGCTGCCTGTATCTCTGGTGATAGATTCAACATATCAATTTCCATTGCTTTCTTCTTATGCATTGTCTGGATTGTAAAGATTTGTTACAAGTTTAGGTTGAAGGCACAGCTGCCCTTTGAGTAATCTGAAGTGCAATGTATAGTTACCGTGACACATCTCTTCCCCGAGAAATGTCAACTGTAACATCCTCCACTAAAATGTCATAGTAATAGCTGTTGTGCTGTATGGAAAATGACCGGTCACAGCCAATCCAAAGCTGCATGCTGGCAAATTCATTCTTTATTCTAATCCATGTCATAATTTAATGGACATGCAGTTCTCATCTATGACAAAACCAGTTATTCACATTCCCATAAAATACTGCAGGGAGTATCTGTATCCCTCTAGGGGTCTTCAAACTATGGCCCGCTGCAAGATTTTATCTGGCCAGCAGCTAGGATCAGTGGCTTCTCACACAGGTCTTCAGGTTAGCCCACAATCTCCAATTCTCACCAACATCCACAATGACAGCCAGGCAACTAGCATGTTCAGAAGGTCTGCAATGTCAGCCTATGCGTTTCTCTCACTGCCGGCTGCCTGTGATGGAATATTTAAGGGGTATAACGTACCTTCCTCTGGAGATTTGTTAATCTGTGTTTTAATAATATCACTACTGTGGGCCCTGGTTTGCAATCTGTATAAAGCAATGTCCTATTTAGATGCAGTATGGGTATGTTTAGCCTGGGCCCCGACAAGGGGTGGGCAGGAGGGGAAGCTGCCCTGGGCACTGTGGTAAGGTGGGGGCGCCACAAGGAGATTTGGGGGAAAGTATTTGTGTTAGGAGGGGAAATTTGAGGGGTGGCGGCAGGGTATAAGAATTTTTCTAGTAGGGTCAATTTTGGGGGGCGGGGGGGTAGCTAAGAGTGGTGACTTCAGGGATTTGTGTTGGTAGGGGGGATGGGGTGGAATACGATTGTTGTTAGGAGAAGGTATTTGGGGGGGTTGTGCTAGAAGAGTTGATAGGGTAGAGGGGGGAGGATATATGTGCTAGGTGATTTTTTTTTTTTTGGGGGGGAGGGGATTTTTGCTAGCAGGGAAGATTTTGGAGTATTTGTGCTAAGAGGGTAAATTTGGGGTGGGGAGGATTTGTGCTAGTAGGGGATATTGGGGGGAATTTGTGCTCGGAGGGGGGATTTGGAGTGGGGGGGGAAGAGATTTGCGCTAGAAGGGAGTGTTGGGGGGGATTTGTGCTGTAAGGGGGGATTTGGAGTGGGGGAGGGGATTTGGGGGAAATTTGAGGGGTAGAGGATTTGTGCTAGGAGGGGGTGTTGGGGGGGGGGATTTGTGCTGGAAGGGGGGATTTGGAGTGGGGGGGGGATTTGGGGGAAATTTGAGGGGTAGAGGAATTGGTGCTAGGAGGGGTGCCTTTTCTGTAGGGGGAATTGGATGGAGAGAGGATTTGAGGTAGGAGGGGGGATGGGGGTGCAAATATTTGTGCTGGGATGGGGGATTTGGAGATGGGGGGTGATCAGAGGGGAAATTTGAGGGGTAGAGGATTTGTGCTAGGAGGGGGTGCAAATATTTTGCTGGGAAGTGGGATTTCAGAATGGGAGCAGATCTGTATTTGCAGGAGGGGTAATTAATGCTTAGGGGATAAGAATGCAGATCAGTGCTCAGTTTTCTTTTTTTTACATTCTTGGCACATCTTCTTGCCAGGATGAAAGAACTCCCATGCCCATGTGCTGAAGTTGCGTCATCCTTGCCAATAGCTGTACACCATGAACCCAGAAAAGCGTGCAGCTCGGCATTCTTGGCATGCCTCGATGTGGGGATGAATAAACTCCCATGCCCATGTGCTGGAGTTGCATCATCCTGGCCAATCAAGGAGGTCTGGAAGAATGCACAGCTCAGTGTTTATTCTTGGCAACCCTTTGATGCCAGGATGAATGAACCCTGGTGCACATGCGCAGGAGTTCTGTCATTCTGGCATGGCCAATCAAGATGGCTGAAAACCCCAAACGCAGAAGAACACACAGCTCAGTGTACAGTGAACGGACACCTTATTGCCCGCATTAATACACTCCCATGTACAGAGCCTTGAAAAAGTATTCATACCCCTTGAAATTTTCCTAATTTTGTCATGTTACAACCAAAAACATAACTTTATTTTTTGGGGATTTTACGTGATAGACCAACACAACGTGGCACATAATTGTGAAATGGACAGAAAATGATAAATGGTTTTCAAAATTTTTTACAAATAAATATCTGAAAAGTGTGACGTATATTTGTATTCAGCCCCCCTGAGTCAATTCTTTGTAAAACCACCTTTTGCTGAAATTACAACTGCAATTATTTTTGGGGATGTCTCAACCAGGTTTGCACATCTAGAGAGTGACATTTTTGCCCATTCTTTGCAAAATAGCTCAAGCTCTGTCAGATTGGATGAAGAGCGTCTGTGAACAGCAATTTTCAAGTCTTGCCACAGATTCTCAATTGTATTTAGGTCTGGTTTTTGACTCGGCCCCTCTATGAATATGCTTGGTTCTATACCATTTCATTGTAGCTCTGGCTGTATTTTTAGGGTCGTTGTCCTGCTGGAAGGTAAACCTCCGCCCCAGTCTCAAGTCTTTTGCAGACTCTAACAGGTTTTCCTCTAGGATTGCCCTGTATTTGGCTCCATCCATCTTCCCATAAACTCTGACCAGCTTCCTTGTCCTTGCTGAAGAAAAGCATTCCCACAACAAGATGCTGCCACCACCATGTTTCACAGTGAGTGGGGATGGTGTGTTCAGGGTGATGAGCGGTGTTAGTTTTCCATCACACATACTCTTTTGCTTTTAGGCCAAAAAGTTAAATTTTGGTCTCATCTGACCAGAGCATCTTCTTCCACATGTTTGCTGTGTCCCCCACATTGCTGCTTGCAAACTGCAAACGGGACTTCTTATGGCTTTATTTCAACATTGGCTTTCTTCTTGCCACTCTTCCATAAAGACCAGATTTGTGGAGTGCACAACGAATAGTTGTCCTGTAGACAGATTTCTCCACATGAGCTGTGGATCTCTACAGCTCCTCCAGAGTTACCATGGGCCATTTGGCTGCTTCTCTAAATAATGCTCTCTTTGCCCAGCCTGTCAGTTTAGGTGGACGGCCATGTCTTGGTAGGTTTGCAGTTGTGCCATACTTTTTCTGAGTGCTCCATGAGGTGTTCAAAGCTTGGGATATTACTTTTATAAGCCAACCATGCTTTAAATTTCTACACAACTTTATCCCTGACCTGTCGGGTATGTACCTTGGCCTTCATGATGCAGTATGTTCACTAAGGTTCTCTAACAAACCTCTGAGGGCTTTACAGAACAGCTGTATTTATACTGAGATTAAGCGCCGGTTCACATATGAGCGATGCTACTTGCAGGGGCGACCTCCGAGATCGCGGTGCGAGCAACGCGCCGCGACCTCGGAGCGGCCGCCACGGACTTCATAACATTGAAGTCTATGGCGGTCGCCTCCTGGTCGCCCCAAAGAAGCTCCGGACCCTTTTTCTAGGTCGGAGCGACTTGTGTCGCTCCTATTAGAATGGGTCCGCAGCTTCCCTATGGGAGGCGACCTGCGGCGACCTGTGAGGCGACCAGGTCGCCTCACAGGTCGCCCTAGTGTGAACCGGGACTAAATTACACACAGGTGGACTCTATTTACTAATTAGGTATATGTGGTAAAACTCCACGCTTGTGGATAAAAATCCAATATAAATAGATAGTAGGCTGCTGCCTCCCTGGACTATAGTCAGAAGACTATAAAAAGATGTAAGGGGGGGGGGGGGGTGAGGGAATGGCGCTGCCTAATGGCACAAAAGGATATATTATATGTGATGTCAAGTATCTATATATAAATATGGAAATAAATATATTTTTATATATATATATATATATATATATATATATATATATATAAAGTGACTAAGTGCTAATAAATATGTCTATAATCCAAAAGAAACCAAAGTATATAAAGTAATAATGGTATGCAATGTATAAGCTGTATATATAAATAAATTGTTGAAATATCAATGGATCAAAGTGACAAATGCATGGGTGTCCGAGGTGACAAGTGCACATATATATATATATATATATATATACACACACAAGACAAAATATAAATGCATGAAATATAAACGTAACCAAATATAAAATGGATAAATAGATATCCTGGATAAAAAGGTGACTGCGGTGCAGATAATAGAATAAGATGATAGATAATAATATAAAGTGACTTGGTGCAAAATAAGATGGTGGATGATAATAATAAAGTGATTTGGTGATAAATTATATTTGAAATAGATATAAATGGTGATTGAGTGACTAAAAAGTCCAATAATTAATGGAAATCTTTGTGTAAATATTACACACTGAGGTGCTACGTGACCCCTTTAGTAGGTAGCCCACTCACCAGAAATACCCACCCCACACAGGGGTATAGAGCGGGTATGTAAATGGATAGTACTCCTGTAGGTGGGTCCTTATTCCCCCTGTGGGTCCTAGGACGTACTTGAGGGTCCCTGGGAGGTCCCGGGCTAAGGAAGGGTTCCTAGACCATGTGCTGCCACCACCATGTTTCATGCGGTATGAAATGAGGGAAAGGCACATAGTGTAATACTGTCGGATAGGGTTTTTATTTTAGATCAAGGTAAAAGGTACTCACATTCGTGAAGCAACAAACAAGCGGTAAATCGTGTGTCTGGAACGCAATGCGATCCATGCCAAAATGCCGGAATCGGAAGTGATGCGACATGCTGTACGCGTTTCGTAAGCATACGTCTTCAGCAGCGTTCCCTCATTTCATACTGCTTTGATGCATATGACCCGTCCCACTGAAACGAGCTGACCTACCGTGGAATTTTGGAACTATCATCCCATGCTGGCAGGACCCCACCAGACCCCAGCTATCTTCCTCTAGGAATCCTTCCTTAGCCTGGGACCTCCCAGGGACCCTCAAGTACGTCCATCCCAGGACCCACAGGGGGAATAAGGACCCACCTACAGGAGTACCATCCATTTACATACCCGCTCTATACCCCTGTGTGGGGTGGGTATTTCTGGTGAGTGGGCTACCTACTAAAGGGGTCACGTAGCACCTCACCACCCACCACGGGGTCACTCAGTGTGTAATATTTACACGAAGATTTCCATTAATTATCGGACTTTTTAGTCACTCAATCACCATTTATATCTATTTCAAATATAATTTATCACCAAATCACTTTATTATTATCATCCACCATCTTATTTTGCACCAAGTCACTTTATATTATTATCTATCATCTTATTCTATTATCTGCACCGCAGTCACCTTTTTATCCAGGATATCTATTTATCCATTTTATATTTGGTTACGTTTATATTTCATTCATTTATATTTTGTCTTGTTTATATATATATGTGCACTTGTCACCTCGGACACCCATGCATTTGTCACTTTGCTCTATTGATATTTCAATAATTTATCTATATATACAGCTTATACATTGCATACCATTATTACTTTATATACTTTGGTTTCTTTTGGATTATTGACATATTTATTAGCACTTAGTCACTTTATATATATATTTATTTCCATATTTATATATAGATACTTGACATCACATATAATATATCCTTTTGTGCCATTAGGCAGCGCCATTCCCTCACCCCCCCCCCCCCTTACATCTAATTACTAATTAGGTGTCTTCTGAAGGCAATTGGTTCCACTAGATTTTAGTTAGGGGTATCAGAGTAAAGGGGGGTGAATACAAATGTACGCAACACTTTTCAGATATTTGTAAAAAAAATTGAAAATCATTTATCATTTATCTTCCACTTCACAATTATGTGTCACTTTGTTTTGGTCTATTACATAAAATCCCAATAAAATACATTTATGTTTTTGGTTGTAACATGGCAAAATGTGGAAAATTTCAAGGGGTATGAATACTTTTTCAAGGCACTGTACATGTGTTGGATTTGCATAATTTGGTCTGGCCAATTAGGATGCTGTACACCATGAACCCGGAAGAATGTGCAGCTCAGCATACATTCTTGGCATGCCTCGAAGTGGGGCTGAATAAACTGCCATGCCCATGTGTTGGAGTTGCGTCAACCCGGCCTCGCCAATCAAGATGGCCTGGAAGAATGCACAGCTCAGTGTACATCTTGGCACGCCTTGATGTCGGGATGAATGAACCCCTGGTGGACGTGTTCAGGAGTTCCATCATCCCAGCCAAGATTGCTGAGGACCCTGAACCCCAAAGAAGCTGAGGTGAAGAGAATGGCACTGCCCAGGGAGCTTGTGGGCATTGCATTAGTGGACAGGAGGCAGTGGTTTAGTTCTGCTTTAAATCCCACTAGATGCTACAAGGAAACAAACAGTTCCTCTTAGACACTTTGATAAATTAGGCCGCAATGTTATATAAGTTTCACTTGGATTGAAGAGGCAGCTGATACATTTTGAGGAATGGCCAAGACAAACCCACTTACCGCTAATCTGATAGTGCTCTGAATACTCCATGAACATCGTGGATATAAAAACATGGCACATTTCAATATGTAAACCATCCAAGCATAGTAACAAGCTGTGTAGCTACCCTGCATAATATGCTCTGTGTTGCCATAAATGTTCAGCGGAGAGAATAATGATCAAAGAAAATGAGATTCTTGCATGCGTTTGTAAGGATTCTTTCTCTCTGTGCAGAGTAATACAATCTTCTCTTCGCTCCCTTCTACAATGAGATGGCAGATGACATTCTATGTGCTATAACTAGGTAATACCCCTCATCTGTGCGTACACAAACTGCAGCTATTCTACATTATTTATCCAAATGAGGGTTTTTTTTTTTCTGTTCAGTTTCAAAGTGAAATGCAGAATAAGGTGATGGAGTTTAAAGCTGAAGCCGATTTACCTGCCAAAAATTTGTAATTCTATCCATCCAGTCCTTTACACCACCCTTTCAGACCTTTACACCACCCATCCAGTCCTTTACACCACCCATCCAGACCTTTACACCACCCATCCAGACCTTTACACCACCCATCCAGTCCTTTACACCACCCATCCAGTCCTTTACACCACCCATCCAGTCCTTTACACCTCCCATCCAGTCCTTTACACCACCCATCCAGTCCTTTAAACCTCCCATCCAGTCCTTTAAACCTCCCATCCAGACCTTTACACCACCCATCCAGTCCTTTACACCACCCATCCAGTCCTTTACACCTCCCATCCAGATAGCACAGCCAGGTTGCTGACTTGACTATTTGCTGCTGCAGTTAAGCAATACAGTCTGGTCATCGCTCTGCCCCCAACCTCTGGTGGTTGCGTGTGTGATAGCGCTGGACTGACAGAAGCGAAAGTTGGTTTCCGATGGATCTACCGTAAAGTGATTTTTTCCTTCAAAGAAGCAGATCCCTGATTGAAGTCTAGTATTGGTGGACCCTGTTCTGACTCTTAGCTGCTACCTCCTTGAAGGGAAGCACTGGCCGGACAGTAAATTCTTGCATGTGTATTGAGGAGCACCTAGTTCAAAACATTCATCTCATTTAAAGGACTTTTTGAAACATTTTCATGTAATGCGCTAAACAATTATTCTATAAAACTCAGTTTTGTCAAAATTTTGGAAATTGTTCTTGTGTTCATTAAGATATTGATTAAAATCTTACTTTTCAAAAGGTGTGTACTCGTTTATGCTGAGCACTGTATTTAATACATTTGCCTTCTCTTTGTCCCCAGTCACACACTCTAGATTATTTTGTAAAGGGCCTACATGCTCAGACCTGACCTTTTTACTATTAACCACTTAACCACTGGGACCGTACTGCGGCAAAGTGGCTCGATTCCGTCCAGCGACGTAGACCTACGTCGCTGGACTCCTCCCCTTGTAGGTGGCGCTCGCGCACCGCCGGAGGCGCGCTCCCGCTGTTTTCAGTCACAGCGGGAGTCGGGCCAGGGGAGGAGCGGCAGTGATCGCCTCTGCTCTTCCCCGATCGTCGGGGAATCGAGTTTGGAGATCCGCCCGCTTGTGTAAACAGAGCGGGCGGATCTCCTAAGTGACAAACAGTGACAGATTGCAGGGTTCAGCATAGCTGAACATGCGATCTGTCCCTGTGTCACTCAGTCACTTCCCCCCACACACATTAGTAAGCACCAGGCATACATTAACCCCTCCCTCTCCAATAAAATTAACCCCTTCCCTGCCAGTGTCATTTTTACAGTAACAGTGCATATTTATAGCACTGACTACTGTAGAAATGTCACTGGTACCCCCAAAAGTGTCAAAAATGTCAGTCAAGGGTCCGATCTGTCCGCCGCAATGTCGCAGTCCCGCAAAAAAAAAAAAAAAAAATCGCAGATCGCCGACACCAAAAATCTTCCCCTTAGTTAGTAAACGCAATAACTTTTGCGCAAACCAATCAAAATACGCTTATTGTGATTTTTTTTTTACCAAACATAGGTAGCAGAAAACAAATTGGCCAAAAATTTAAAAAAAATTTTGATTTTTACATTTTTTTGGGGGGGAATTTCATATAAAAAAAATGTTAAAAATATTGTTATTTTTTCAAAATAAAAGCTCTTTTTTTTTTATAGCGCAAAAAGTAAAAATCGCACAGGTGATCAAATACTACCAAAAGAAAGCTCTGTTTGTGGGATAAAAAGGACGTAAATTTTGTTTGGGTACGGCATCGCACAACCACGCAATTGTCAGTTAAAGTCGCACAGCGCCGAATCGCAAAAAGTGGCCTGGACATAAGACAGCAAAATCCTCCGGTGGTAAAGTGGTTAATATATTTGAAGAATTTCTTTGGATTTGTCTTACTCCCTTTTGCAATCTGTTGTTTGTTTTGAATTTTTGCGGCCTTAATTTCCTTTTTACATATTCTGTTATATTCACTGTAACATTTAAATTATGATAGTGTTCCTTAATTTTTAGATTTTTAAAAGCTCTTTTCTTATCATTTGTAGCTTTTTTAACTTTGACTTCATGAACGACTGAAGGTCGCTTCGCCACAGGAATGACTTATTCAGGGCCGTCATTTACTCAACAATAATGTGTCATCAGTGGTGCAACCCAGTGGACAAAAAAAAAAAAAAAAAATGACACTCTAGGCAATAAAAACAGAATCATACATTGAATATTATCATTCCAGATCATTTCCCCTTACAGTTACATGAATTGCAGCTGAAATCTGTTATTATGGGCAGCATGTAGGCTTCAATACATTTTTTTTTATACACAAGGCTCAAATATTCACTGCAGATCACTCTACCTGGTCTATCCTTGTCTGAAATGCTGCAATAAGAGCAGTCTGAGTTGCCCTCCAGCATTCCATTTTAACTCCTTATTTGTTAACTGCCATTTTCCAAAGCAGCCTTAAATTCCGCTGGGAAAACAGGCAGTTCTTTGCCAGACACCTTCATAAATTAGGCTGCTCCGTAAAAAAAATGCAGTAAAAACGCATATGTGTTTTTGCCGCATTTCTAGTGCATTTTTTGGTTGCCTGACATCACATACCTGTGAAAAAAGGACATGTAACTCAAAAAAATACAGCACTGGGTGTGTTTTTATTGCATTCTTGCCAAGTTTTTGAGGCTTTTTCTATTAATTTCAATAGGGAAGTGCATTTTTGGTGCTTTTTTATTTACCGCGCCAAACATGCACCAAAAATGCAGCATGCAGGACTTTTAAAAACGCAACTGACTGGTTTGAGAAGTTCCAAAAGATTTATTGATCATGCATTTTTTTGCTTTTTGTAAGTAAAAAAACAGAAGAAAAAGGGCTCTTAGTAGTTAGCACCTGCAGCACTGGGGTCCATGGTTCAAATCACAACCAGGACACTACCCGGGTGACCGCACTCCAGTAAAAATTACTCCTTTATTGTATTAAATCCATGGAACAAAACAGAATGGCTGGAGAGATGATACTGACAACGCGTTTCATCATATGAGTAAGCATTCCTTAGCGTGAAACACGTTGGGTTTTTAAATTTTTTTTAAAAGATCTGTTTATTGTTTATCATATCGAACAAAACAAAACAAGCAACAACACAGCACATGCTGAGCATAACATACAACAATGTAAGTTCGCAGAGTTACATTCTGGATATGGTTACCCATAGGATGTGACTGATAAGGAAAAGGTGAATAGCAGTTTACAACTTACGCAATACGTCTCACTACAACTGGCACCGCATTACGTGCCCCGGACAACTACAATGTAGTAACTGAAAAAGTGGCATATAGCCCACCTAGTGAGAGCAGCACCACTCGAGTAGCACCAGCTAAGAGGTGTAAATAAAGTTCCTAGGGGCTCGTGGAAGTGCTTGAGGCTGTGGAAGGCTCCGCCAACCACCTAGCCCAAACCCTATCGTATTTTTGGGGGCATCCCCTGTTGGCAGAAGTGTCTTTATACAACGGCAGGCTGTTATTAATCAGTTGTTTCCAGAATAAAAGCGGTGGGGGAGTAGATTTTTTCCAATGGAGAGCAATAGCTTTCCTAGCAAAAAATTAGTGTAATGTTTGCCAACAAACGCTCCGCCCGTGTGGGCAGAATAGGTTCCACCAGTCCCAAGAGGCATACAGACATCGAAGTCTGCAAGGGAGAGGAGACAAAGGAGTTCAAAATGTTTACTACCTCCTCCCAAAATCCAGCAACAAGTGGACAGGTCCAAAAAATGTGTGAGAAGTCTCCTGGGGTCCCGCCACACCGCCAGCACTCAGGAGGGAGTGTGGAGTTCATTTTGTGAAGTCTATATGGCGTGAAATATGCCCGGTGCACCATTTTAAATTTAATTAAATGGTCCCTCAAGGAGACCAGGGATCGGAAGGGGAAGTCCCACACATCCTCCCAGTCATCATCGCCCAGATCGGGTATGTCTTGCTGCTAATGAGCCCTAAGCCCCTCCAATGCTGGGAGAGAGACTGAGACGAAATGGTAATATAATCTGGAGGTGGGTTTCTCCGAGCAGTCAGACCGCAGTGTCATCTCCAGTAGTGACTGCTTGATTAGTGGACCTGTTCGTGAGAACTGGGCATGGAAGGCATGGGAAAGCTGACAGTACCGATAAAGATATAAATTAGGTAGATTGGGGCTAGTTAGGACAGAGGAGACAGTTCCTGGCCATTGACAATCTGTGAAACCAATTTAACATTATATTTAGTCCATATAACTGGATTCGGCAGTTTATAGAACTGAGGGAGGGTGGGATTCAACCACAAAGGTGCATTCGGAGAGATTGCCACAATGGGGTATCGCTCACATTTCAAGCCAAAACACGTTGTATTTTACTTCTCCCCTGCTGTGCTGTTTTCTTTGTTCTATGAATTTATTACTAGAAGAAGTAATTTTGAGTGCGGTCACCTATCTATGATCTTTTGACGCCTCAGTGACGAGCTGGACTGGCACCCATTGTACGTACAGTGTAATGGAGACCAACATAGAGCTGTATACATTTCTGCTTCAGGACAGTATCTGCATGAAATTTGCATGTTCTCCCTCTACTTACCTGGGTTTCCTCTCACACCCAAAAGACATGCTGGTAGGGTAATTAGCTCCTGTCTAAACTGGCCCAACTATATGTGTGCAAACAGACTATGCACATGTGTTATCACATTTTGAATGCCAGTCCCAAGCCAAGCAATTGGAGGGAGAGGTAAAGACCTGGTGACCTACCTCTGAATACAATCACCAAGGAAATTCTTTGGATAAAGGCTTTCAAGCATATCAGCCATGGTGCTCAGGGAGCTACTCCACAGAATGAATATATACATACAAAGGACATTCACCATCTGTTATACTCACTTGTCCTGCGGTATCATAAAGTCCAAGAAGGTACTGTCTGCCGCCAACAGTAACACTCACTGCAAGAACAAAAACACTGCGTTAGGCTCAACAAAGGGAAATTCGGTGCCAGGTTATTGAATTTCTTTGTAGGCTAATAGGTGCACAGTGGGGAATTATTTAGGAGACTTAACAGTGTATCGATCTGCACTAGCAAAGCAAAGGCAGGGGGCGGGGCAGTGGCACAAAATTTTCAGAAACGCAAAATAATTTTTACCTTTTTATGCTACATGGCTAGAATACAATAGGAGGTCAGGAGCTTACACAGGGCTGAAAACTCTACCCTCCCCCATGTGACAGCACTGGACCAGTGACCAAGCACCAGCACTTTCTTAGCAACTGAGGTTCCCAGGACACCAGATTTCAGGAAACAAAGGAGGTTGTCAGTGATTGGGTGCCCTTTATACATTTTAAGGCTTAGTGCTCACTTTTGATCCCTGTGTACCTTAAAAGTGTAACTAAAGGCAAAACTTTTTTTCCCGGTAATAACTTTCCTACAGACTAACTAATATACACTGATTTGTGTTATTTTTACCAAAGAAATGTAGCAGAATATATTTTGGCCTAAATTTATGAAGAAAGCTTATTTGTTTGCAAAATTTTATAACAGAAACTATGAAAAAAAGTGCCGGCTATCGGCTTTTCCTCTATTCGTATTCTATTCCGATAAGCGGCTCTCCTGAAGGGGGGGGGGGGGTCTGCGCTGATATTTAGCATATTGATTATCAGTGCAGACCTATCGGCGATGCCCAAAATTCCCACCAAAGATGCAAATCCATGCCCATCAGGGATGCCCATCTGTGCCCATTAGTAATGCCTTTCAGTGCTGCCTATCAGTGCTGCTTATCAGTGCCACCCATCAGTGCTGCATATCAATGTCGCCTATCAGTGCCCATCAGTGCTGCATGTCAGTGCCCATCAGTGTTGCATATTAGTGCCTCCTCATCAGTTCCACCTTATCAGTGCCCATCAGTGCTGCATGTCAGTGCCCATCAGTGTTGCATATTAGTGCCTCCTCATCAGTTCCACCTTATCAGTGCCCATCAGTGCTGCACGTCAGTGCCCATCAGTGTTGCATATTAGTGCCTCCTCATCAGTTCCACCTTATCAGTGCCCATCAGTGCATCCTCATCAGTGCCTGTCAGTAAAGGAGAAAACTTACTTTTTTTTCAAAATTTTATAACAGAAGCAAATTTTTTTTTTTTCCTTTTTTAAAATTTTCAGCCTTTCTTTGTTTATTAAGCAAAAAATAAAAATGCTAGTGGTGATTTGGCGCCGGTTCACACTGGCGTGACGCTACTTTCAGGGGCGACCTCCGAGATCGCGGTGCGAGGAGCGCGCCGCGACCTCGGAGCGGCCGCCACAGACTTCATAACATTGAAGTCTATGGCGGTCGCCTCCTGGTCGCCCCAAAGAAGCTCCGGACCCTTTTTCTAGGTCGGAGCGACTTGTGTCGCTCCTATTAGAACTGGTCCGTAGCTTCCCTATGGGAGGCGACCTGCGGCGACCTGTGAGGCGACCAGGTCGCCTCACAGGTCGCCCTAGTGTGAACCGGGGCTAAATACCACCAAAAAAGCTCTATTTGTGTGGAAAAAAAAAAATGAACCAAATTTCATTTGGGTACAGTGTTGCATGACCGAGCAATTGTCATTCAAAGTGTGACAGCGTTGAAAGCTGAAAATTGGCCTGGGCAGGAAGGGGGTAAAAGTGCCCTGTATTGAAGTGGTTAAACAGCCGCCACATTTGTATGGTCCACGGCCAACGGTATAAACATTTCAAAACATTTTTATTCCCTAAAGTGTCCCGCAGAAAGAACTGGCTTCCCTGCGATGTTGTGCTCCAGAAAAGGCTGCGTGTTAAATGACACCTCTGTTGGCATATAAGAGGCTTGTGCTGACTATCGGACAAGGTTGGCGGCGTGTCATACACTTGTTCAGCTTTTCTATGACGCTCTGCCAGGTACTGCACTGTATCCCGTCCTAATATAGCCTACAGAGAGGAAGTTTAGCCTGAGTCAAGCACAATACAGAAGGCAAGCTCTGCCACATACCCCCTCCCCCCCCTCCAGGGTCAGGTCACGGTGCCCAAGGAACTAACAGTTCTAGTAAACATCGCTTAACCACTTGCCAACCGCCCCACGCAGATTTACTGCGGCAGGGCGGCTCGGCTGCGCATAATCACGTAGATCTACGTAAATATGTGCACGTGCATTCGACAGGGCGTGTGCGCCACCGGAGCCGCGCTCCCGCTGTGATTAGGCAGAGCAGGAACCATACCGCGGGAGGAGCGGGCACGATCGCCGCTGGCCTCCCGCAATCTTCGGCTATAATGACAGAAGAGCCACCTGCCTATGTAAAGAAAGTAGGCGGCTTTTCTTCCAGAGAGGCAGGGAAAATCACCGATCTCTCTATGCCTCTGTCAAACCCATCCCCCCACACAGTTAGTAAGCACAAAAGGGAACACATTTAACCCCTTGATCACCCCCAGTGTTAACCCCTTCCCTGCCAGGGTCATTTATACAGTAACAGTGCATATTATTTAGCACTGATTACTGTATTAATGTCACTGGTCCCCAAAAAATTGGAAAAATGTCAGGTAACCACTTGCCGACCGCCGCACGACTATTTACTGCGGCGGTCAGCCCCTACTGGGCAAAGCGACGTAGTACTACATCGCTCGCCCACGAGCATCCCAGCGCGAGTGACCGGCGGCTCCGATGTCCGCCGGTCACTCGCGATCTCCCGCTGGAGAGGGAGAAAGGCAGACGGCTGATGTAAACAAAGCCGCCTGTCATTCTCCCTGATGTAACTGCAGAAACTGTACGATCCTGCTATGTAGGATCGTATGTCTCTGTGGTTACATCACTAGCCACGCCCCCCCACAGTTAGAATCACGCCCCTAGGGACACACTTAACCCCTTGATCACCAATAAAGTTAACCCCTTTCCTGCCAGTGTAATTTTTACAGTAATAGTGCATATTTATAGCACTAATTACTGTAGTAATGTCACTGGTACCCCCAAAATTGTCAAAAATGTCAGTTAAGGGTCCGATCTGTCCACCGCAATGTCGCAGTCCCGCAAAAAAAAAAAAAAAAAAAAAAAATGGCATAAATCTTTCCCTCTAAAACCTCTGAGATTGACATCACCTGGTCTTCCCAGACGATGATTGAGAACAATCCATGACACTGGCAGGTCTCAGCCTTGCAAAGGGGGCAGAACAAGATATTAATGCCCCGTACACACGTGCAGATTATCTGAAGACTTTTGTCTTCAGATTTACCTTTTCTATGTAGTGCAAGGGCCTGCCGGATTGCATACAAATTGAAAGTGTTTGGGTTTGACCTCATATTATATGGTTTTGGTAAGACAAAAGTTTTCAGATAATCTGATAGTGTGTACGGGGCCTAACTCTGCAGGGTGCCCAAACTTTTGCAGACGCCATTTTTTTGTTTTCTGTTATTTTGAAAGTGTAAATGATGGAAATAAAATCTAAACTTTTGTTGACATATTATAAGAATGTCTAATATGTAATTTGATGCCTTTTGGAGATTTTTACATCTTTCCTTGGTTTCTTTATGCACATTAATACAAATTTTTACCTGGGGTGCCCAAACTTTCGATCCCCACTGTAAGCAGTTAAGTTTTATAACCAAGCAGCACAAGTAAAAAAAAAAAAAAAAGAGGGGTGGGTGCTGTGTCCGCCAATGAACTCAGAGAAAGGGATTTTACGGTGAGTAACAAAAATCCAGTTTTCTCTTATGTTCATTGATGGACACAGCTCCTTCTTATTCTTGACTATTGGGATGTCCCAAAGCAGTGCCTCAATGAGGAGCGGGCAAACCAAAAAACGGTTGGAGCAACCAGGCAAACATGTCAAACACACCCTAAAGGGGCCAATAAGGAGCCGTAAACAGCCGCCTGCAAAACTTTGTGCCCAAAAGAAACACCTGAAGATGCAACATATCAACAGCGAAAATTTAGTAAGGGAACACACAGACCAGGTAGCTGCATCGCAACCCTGAGACACAGATGCCCGAAAGCACCAGAGGCACTAGCGCCCTAGTGGAGCGTGCAGTAACGGGGCAAGGGAGGAACTTGCCCTTAGGAGTGAATGCCTGAACAAGTCCAGGCCTTCCAGGAGCTCAAAGGGAAGATAAAAGACATCTAACCAACCAGCAAGAGGTCACAGTAGACAAGGACACATGAACCACAAAGACCACATGCAAAAGCATGCAGCGCAAGCTCCTTAGGATGCCAGCCATAGCCACAAGGAAGGCAGGGCAACATCCTCAGGTAAGTAAGAGTGACGCCACCTGCCAGAAAGGAGAGACACAAATTAAGTCACCCTATCCCGGAGACGAACAAGACAACTCAGACGTGCCACCCAGAAGCATCAACAATCAAAAGGGCAACCCTCTGAGAAAGAGAAGCGGGGGAACATCCTCCACACTCTCCAGGGGAAGAACCAAAACCCCAACTCAAACCAAATAAGAGTCACAGATAAAACACTGGGAGCATCAATGACAAACACCTAGAAAATTATCCAGGGCGGTCTAGACCCTGGGGAGGCGACCCTTCCAAAGAGGCAACCGCAAATTGCACACGCTCATGGAATGGTGACAAACTATGGTATCTCCATAGGTAAAGTTTTAAACGCTTTTACAGGTTACCGGTGTAGAGTTAAAGAGGAGCTCTAGTGCTAGAATTATCACTCTAAACGTTTGCGGCAATACCTCCTGCATGGTTCGAATACTGTTTAAATATGCATGAGCGGCCTATGTATGCATTCGCTTCTGCGTGCGCTTTCAAATTTTTTTTTTATTTTTGAACTTTTTTTTTTTACTTTTTATTTTTATACTTTAAATTATGTTCCGCGTTTATAATTACACATTTACATTTTTTTTTTTATCACTTTTATTCCTCTTACAAGAAATGTAAACATCCCTTGAAATAGAAATATGGACAGGTCCTCTTTATGGAGAGAACTGAGGTCAAAAAGACCCCAAATCTCTTCTTTACCTTTAAAGCGGAGTTCCAGCCTTTTCACTCACTTGTCCAACGGTCCAGCGATGCGGCCGCCCAAAGCCTCGATCCTCTTCCCTCTGGTCTCAGCGGCGCCGGCATCACTGCTGTGGGCACCCGGCTGTGACAGTTTGCGGCTTTACAGCCGGGTGCCCACTGCGCATGCGCGAGTCGCGCTGCGCGTCTTGATTGGCCGGCAATCTTCTGGGACCTCTGACATGTCCCAGAAGATTGCAGGGAGGGAGGGGAAGAGGAGAACTTCCGTTCAGGGCGCCGCGGCGCTCCGAGCGGAAGTGGGAGCGGGTACCTGTCAAAACTAGGTACCCGCTCCCCCCCCCAAAAAAAATGACATGCCAAATGTGGCATGTCAGGGGGTTAGAATACCTAAAGCGGAAGTTCCACTTTTGGGTGGAACTCCACTTTAAAAGCAAAAGATCAAAAAAAAAGTATATATTGTTTTATCTTTCACCTTTAAAAATATATATATATATATATATATATATAGATGAAAAAGAAAAGTGCGCTGATCCGTGATATGCTGCTCCCAGATAAAAATAAGTAAATGCGTGTAATTGGTGGTGCGCTATATCTGAAATATGTGCAAAAATGCAAACAAATAATGTGCAACCTCAAATATATACAATATAGGTGCAAAACTCTAACATATAAATATATGTGAGAAAAAGTCCCAAGACACTAATGTGTCTATGTTGAAACAATTTTCGGTGATATGGTTGGTGATGGATGGTGTTCAAAAACAATACGTGACTTGAATTCCCTCCACCTGTTAGAATTCCTCCTTACCGGACGGAATGAAATAAGTGCTCTCCTTAAAGGAAACAAACAATCCCAGGTGCTCCCAAATCAAAAGGTGCTCCCCACCGTGCGTATAAAGTAGCCTGCTGGGCTTCTTACCAGATGGATATAGATAACATGCGTAATTGTATCCCTCTTGGACGGGTATGTCTCTGTATCCAATTGGTCCTTATCAGCCTCTGGTGGATATGGACACCGAATACTATTTCGCTGCTCACGGGCAGATAAGATCCTGTATTCCGATGGCACTGGTAGCCGCTTATGGTAAGCGGTGGGAAGGATCGTATCGTTCCAGCATAACATGTAAAAAGGAATGACTGCTATAGTGCATTATCCTTAGTGTAAACTTTATTAAAATGAAATTGCACTTACATGAAATGTATGGTAGAAAAGCGTAAGGAATTCCTGTATGACTAGGGTCCGGCTGCAGTCCGGATCCCCAGCGACGTGGTGACGGCACGCCTCCTGTCTGACGCGTTTCCGCCTAATTGGCTGTCTTCGGAGAAAGGAGAAACCTCCTTTCTCCGAAGACAGCCAATTAGGCGGAAACGCGTCAGACAGGAGGCGTGCCGTCACCACGTCGCTGGGGATCCGGACTGCAGCCGGACCCTAGTCATACAGGAATTCCTTACGCTTTTCTACCATACATTTCATGTAAGTGCAATTTCATTTTAATAAAGTTTACACTAAGGATAATGCACTATAGCAGTCATTCCTTTTTACATGTTATGCTGGAACGATACGATCCTTCCCACCGCTTACCATAAGCGGCTACCAGTGCCATCGGAATACAGGATCTTATCTGCCCGTGAGCAGCGAAATAGTATTCGGTGTCCATATCCACCAGAGGCTGATAAGGACCAATTGGATACAGAGACATACCCGTCCAAGAGGGATACAATTACGCATGTTATCTATATCCATCTGGTAAGAAGCCCAGCAGGCTACTTTATACGCACGGTGGGGAGCACCTTTTGATTTGGGAGCACCTGGGATTGTTTGTTTCCTTTAAGGAGAGCACTTATTTCATTCCGTCCGGTAAGGAGGAATTCTAACAGGTGGAGGGAATTCAAGTCACGTATTGTTTTTGAACACCATCCATCACCAACCATATCACCGAAAATTGTTTCAACATAGACACATTAGTGTCTTGGGACTTTTTCTCACATATATTTATATGTTAGAGTTTTGCACCTATATTGTATATATTTGAGGTTGCACATTATTTGTTTGCATTTTTGCACATATTTCAGATATAGCGCACCACCAATTACACATATATATATATATATATATATATATATATATATATATATATATATATATATATATATATATATATATATATATATATATATATATATTTTCTTACAGCCTAGACTGGAAGTGTTGTCATGACGTCGCTCCGGTCCTCCAAGAACATAGAGTCAATCAAAGAGTGTTAACTCCTTGATCGCCTATGGAAGCAGCCGACTGCACCATCAGATTGTTTCTCAGGTGAACCGGCGGAAACGGTAAACCCGAAAAACAGCGGCAGGGGGGAAGTCCTCTCCTGCCATTTCAGAAACCGTTCCAATGGTTCAGGAGCTGCCCGGACGAGTTCCAAAAAAGCTGGCTGCCTGCAGAAAAGAACAGTAAGCCTCCATTCACATTAGGTCGCTCCGACTTAGGGGACGACCTGTGAAGTCGCGTGCAGCGCGACATCGGCGCGACTTGCACGGACTTCACATAATGGAAGTCTATGCAAGTCGCCTCCAGGTCGCCCCGAAGTAGTACAGGACCCTTTTTCTAAGTCGGAGCGACTTGTGTCGCTCCTATTAGAACGGCTCTTGTACTACACAATGGGAGCGTGAGGACCGCGACTTGTCAGGCTGACAAGTCGCGGTCCAAGTCGTACCAGTGTGAATGCGGTCTAAACCACTTGCAAACCGCTGTAATTATTCCCCAAGGCTTAATTTATTTAATCTTCAACAGACAATCAAGGTATGGTAGAGACGCTAAACCATTTGGGCCAATACGGCCTTACTCATGAGCCTTGAATATGGCGGTATCAGCTGAAATGTGTTAGCGTCTCTGTCGTGCCTTGATTTTAAACCGAAGATGAAATGAAATGAAATGAAATACACTGTAACATTGAGTATTAGTCAACTGTATCAACTTTCTTTTACTGTTTGGATTACTGATGACTGGCAGGAGCCTGAATGAACACCGGTGTTCTATGTTGATGGAATAAGAGTGGAGGAGGTTGAGCGTTCTCAATTTGAGATTAGCTGTTCCGTAACCAAAGCCTTAGGCTACCCACTTCAAAGGGCTGGTAGGTGTGAGGGCACAGCCTCCAACCTTCAAGGTCAACTGTTTCACTGACTTCTGTAAAAGCCTGAGCAAAACATACAAGTTTGTGGCAATGGAGAGGGGAAGAATCAGGAGAAGTGCAGCTAGAGTGGCTGATCATAGCAGGCAAAAACATCAATAAGGATGAATTTTCAAAACTGATCAGACTGAACCATTCCAAGGAAAAAGGTGAGAGTGTATTCCAGTGGAAGTTTGGCAACCCCTGCTTGCAGCCTTCGGGGACACGTCCCAGCAGGCTGTAGACCATGCGTGGCTCACGCATGTGTAGTGGGTAGCCGGCAGTGAGGCTGCAAGGCGTCACAGACGGCTTTCCACACTAAACATGCTTGCGCCAAAGACCCAAAGACCAGCAAAAAACTTGCCCAGGTGAGGACAGCGCTGGATCCCTGGACAGGTAAGTGTCTTTTTTTTTATGGGTTCTGTAGCTGCTGACTTTTGTCAGTACACACGGCTACAGGCTTAGGCCTCTTTCACACAGGAAGCAAATGGCCTGGCCAGTAAAAAAAACTGTGGATCCATGGTTTTTCTTCAGTGATTTCCAGTTTCCATGGTCATCAGCCAAGTGTAGTATATGCATAGTTACAGTAATCCAAGCTGGACCAACGTCAACGTAACTATGTAAAACTATCCATACCTGAAATTAAGCTTTAACCACTTTCCTACCGGGCATTTTCTTGCCTAGACCAATTTTCAGATTTCAGCGCTGTCGCACTTTGAATGGCAATTGCGCAGTCATGCAACACTGTACCCAGACAACATTTTTATAATTTTTTATTAGACAGATAGAGTTTTCTTTTGGTGGATTTAAATCACCACTGTGTTTTTTTTACTTTTTGCTAAACAAACGAAAAAAGCCAGAAAATTTGAAAAAAAAAAAAAAAAAAAAAGTTTTTCTTAGTTTCTGTGAAAATATGTTCTAAATAAGTACATTTTTTAATGTGCACTGATAGGCTGCACTGATGGGCACTGGTAGGCAGCAATGATGAGGTGGCACTGACAGGCATCACTGATGGTCACAGATTGCCAGGACTTGTGAGCACAGATTGGCAGCACTTGTGGGCACTGTTGGGACTGCACTGATAGCCAGGACACAGATGATCAGTGCCCTGATTATCAGTGTAGATGTCCACTGTGTGGATATGCCCGTTATCGGCTCTCCTTCCTCATGCGCTGTCAGCGTGAGGCGAGGACTGCCGATAACCGGCAAATACTGTTTACACTGTGATCAGCTGTGATTTGACACAGCTGGTCACATGGCAAAGAGCCACTGTGATTGGCTCTTTACCCTGAGCTGTGACCGATGTGTTCCGCAGGGGGCGCGTGATTACGTGAGGACGTCCATGGACTCCCTCCTGGCAATGTGAGCCGTTTTTTGGGCGGGAAGTGGTTAATATCTCACTTTTTTGGTCTGGTAGATGCACCATTAAAAAATGTTTAGTTACAATGTACGGAAAAACAAAAGTGACCGCGCCCAGATGGTAAAGAATGTTAATCTGGTACCGCTGCTATCCTATTGAGAAATTCTCAATCAAAAAACGATGCTATAAAAGTGACAGCGATGTACACAAATATTAAGACTATCTCTGCTTAAACCTACATAGTGTCTAATAAAACCTTTTAGGCCCCTTTCACACGTTCGGACCGATCAGGTCTGTCTATCCGTTTTTCAGGCAGACCTGATCGGGACACCCATTCTCCTCTATGGAGAGGCAGATGTCAGTGGACATGTTCCTCCGACACCCGTCTGGCATTCGATCCAAGAAGATCCGCTGAAAACAGACGGATGGCGATACGTTCGCCATCCATTCAGCGGGTGATCATGCTGGCCATTTTCATCCAATCTCCCCATAGAGGAGAGCCGGACTCTGACAGGTCCATCTCTGCACAGTGAGCAGAGATGGACCTATCATCCACCTGCTCAGCGGGGATCAATGGAGCGATCCCCGCTGAGCTAGTGGAGTCCACTGGGCGGATCCCCCCCGCATGTGAAAGGGGCCTTATACTGTGAAATCATTAAAGTGCTAATGCTTTGAAAAAAACATATTTGTATCATAATAAAAGTGCTAATGATGTGAAAAAAAAAAAAAAAACATAATTTGTATCATAAAAAACAAATGTGATCCAACAGATATACTATGTACCAATATCCTTCATAAAGGTGCTTCAGTGCTCAAAACTCTTTCCAGATCCACTTCTGTGCAATAAAAATGTAAACAGTTCGTATTGACAGTCCAAGATTTCATATATCAAAGTTCATATAAATCCAACACCAATATGTGATCCAGATAAACAATGTGCAATTAAATAAATTCCTCTTCTCTTCATATACTTCCACCACATGAAGTGAATTATCCACCACTCTTGATCCAAATCACTCTACAGATAAAATGGCTGGTAATGTTATAAACCAGCAAACAGGTGTTTTCCCTTACAGAGAGTAATCGTCTGCAGAATTCCTAGTAGACCCCATCTGTGCAATCTTCTACAGATCTACAGATCTCAAGAGATATTTAGAAAGAGGAAAACCTTTTTGCAAGTGTATCCACCGACACAAGTTTAAAATCATATAAGAGTTAGCTTTGACTCCTCCAATGCCGCGAGCAGAACCCTATCGAGCCTGATGGCGACACCTCCAACACCCTCCCTATGCACGTTTCGTCATTGGACGTCTTCCTGGGTCAGTCCAGTGATGAACCAGACCGGATCCGGACCTACAGAACCTGACACGACAAGAGGTCTTCCCGGGGCAGTCCAATGACGATCCGGACCTACAGAACATGACACCCCTATGTTATGAACCGGAGGGGGGGCGGGTTGAGGTTTGCTCTGTGGTCCTTGTATACTTAAGCTAATCATAAACCAAAAATTTAACTCGAAAACAGTTACTGTTTAAAGCATTCTTTTGGTTTTCCAATACTTAACCACTTACCGCAAACTGACGTATATATACACGTCGGCAGACTTTGCGGGGGTATACCGGGATGATGCCTCTAGCTAGAGGCACCATCCCGGTACCGTGGTTAACAGCCCCCACCGGGAGCCCCGAGCACCCAGCTGGCACGTCCGCCGGCTGGATGGAGTCCCGATCAAAGCTGGAAATGGCTTTGATCGGGTCTCCAATGACGTAACCCGGAGGCGGCGTCCATGACGTCACTTCCTGGTTACTCTGCTGCAAAAGGCGGCAGATTTAAAGAACGGCTGTATGCAAAAATGCAGTTTTCGGCGTTCTGCATACATGGAAGTGTAGTGGAGGGGTTTGGGGTCTTTTAGACCCTCGATCCCTCCATAAAAAGAGTACCTGTCACTGCATATTGGTGTCACAAGGGATGTTTACATTGCTTGTGACAGCAATAAAGGTGATCAGATTTTTTATTTTTTTTAAAAAAACCTGTAATAAAGTAAAAAAAATAAATAAAATAAATAGGAGAAAAAAAGATTTTAGCCGCCCCGTCACCGTTAGCTCGCTCACGAAAACAAACGCATACGTCAAGCCGCGAATGAAATCGCAGTTCAAACCACACAAGTGAGGTATCGCCGCGAGCGCCAGAGCGTGAGCAATAATTAAAAAAAAAGAGCTACACTCTAACTCTAAACTAGTAACCGTTAAAAAATTTAAAGCGTCGCCTATTGAGATCTCTATTGACCGTAGTTTGTCACCATCCCACGGGTGTGCGCAATTTTAAACCGTAACATGTTGGGTATCTATTTACTCTGCATGACATCATCTTTCACAATATAAAAAAAAAAAAAATGGGCTAACTTTACTGTTTAGTATTTTTTTAAATGCAGTGAAATATGATTTTTCAAAAATTTTCCAAAAAAAAATGGCGTTTTAAAGACCGCTGCGCAAATACCGCGTGACAAAAAATATTGCAATGACCGACATTTTATTCTCCAGAGTCTTTGCTAAAAAATATATATATAATGTTTGGGGGTTCTAAGTAGTTTTCTAGTAAAAAATACTGATTTTAACTTGTAAACAAAAAGTGTCTGAAATAGGGCTAAGTGGTTAATAGAGACATATAACAGGAACATATCCAAACCCATGGCTGGGCTCCAGACTTGCTACTTTCATCCCACACGGACAACCCAGGTGCTGGCTACCACAGTGAAAAGTAAAAATACGCCGCACTCCAAAACGTAGCTCTTCTTTCTATATTTAATTTGTCATAAGATGAAAACTGCATACATTGTCTCCACCCGAAACCACCTTCCTTGTTTCAGCACGATGAGCCGCATCAAGGAAGGTGGTTTCGGGTGGAGACAATGTATGCAGTTTTCATCTTTTGACAAATTAAATATAGAAAAAAGAGCTACATTTTGGAGTGCGGCGTATATTTACTTTTCACTGAGTTAATGGAGACAATTTTTCTCGTTTCTTATCTGAATGATCGAAATTCTAGCTGTGAATTCTGTTCTGATTTATTGTATTGTTCATATGCTCTGTAAAATTTGTCTGGAAGTAGAACTTTTGTTGTCTTTCACAAACATGTTAGCTTTATATATGGTATTTATGTGGTAGGGCCATCTTTATAAACATTACATCTTTGCATCCCGAAATCGAACGTTAAATAGCATGGCAATTGAACTACATTTTTAACCGCTTAACAACCGCCCGCCACAGTTATACTGCGGCAGGCAGCCGCTCCTGCGCGAAACGCCATAGGTATACGTCGGTCGCGCGCAGGCAACTAGGGGGCTAGGTGATCAAATACCACCAAAAGAAAGCTCTATTTGTGGGGAAAAAAGGACGTCAATTTTATTTAGGTACAGTGTCGCACGACCGCGCAAATGTCTGTTAAAATAACGCAAAATATGGCCTGGTCATTAAGGGGGCAAATCCTTCCAGTCCAGAAGTAGTTAAGGGCTTGCTAAGAAAATTTGTTACTTTTGTTAACAAAATCACATGTTCTGCCAAATTATTTTCCAGAATTTCTGTAAGAATGTTTAAACAAAATTCTACCTATGTATGGGAAGCCTTAAAGCTGGCCAAACGCTGTTCAAAGTTAAAACTGCAGGGGGACCAGCTTTTTTATTTTAAAAACATGACTTTACTACCGCCACTTGCAACCACCTAACTGGAAAATATGTCATGACTGACGTAAAATGCCGGGGTTATGGCTGCAGCTATTAATTTTTTCCATCAGGTGCTGGTCTTTCTCATAATAGTGCCCCGAGCAGCGGATTTGCCGCTGGGTCACTTTAATAAGCGTCGGGAGGGGGTCGTCCCCCCACCTCTTTCCGCTGATTTTTAGGCTTACCTGGCGGATCGGGAAGCCTAAAAAACGTTTCCGGCGCTGGCGGCGACTGGGTATAGAGTGAAGGAAAGAGGGCCTCTGCTCATCTCTATGCCCTAGGAGGACCAGAGCGACATCATGACATCACTTCCAGTTCCAGCCACATGTAAACCAGGCCATTTTATTTTTTATACCAACATTTTTTTTATTTAATATTTTGCTTTTAAGAGTAGAGGAGAGATTTGGGGTCTTTTAGACCCCATATCTCTCCATAAAGAGGACCTGTCATGCTGTATTGTTATCCCAATGTAAAGTGATCAAAAATATATTTTTTATAGGGACAGTGTAAAAACTTTAAAAGGAAAATAAATAAAAAAGAAATGTAAAACTTTTTAAGGCAGCCCCCCCCCCCCATTCCCCGCATGCAGTGGTGAACGCATAAGTCACACCCACATATGTAAACAGTGTTCGCACCACACATATGAGGTATCGATCGGCATGAATATCTGAGTGTAGCAATAATTCTAGTGCTAGACTTCCTCTGTAAACCTAAACTGGTAGCCTGTATACATTTTCAAAGCATCGCCTGTGGAGATTTTTAAGTACCGTAGTTTGGCGCCATTCCACGAGCGCCCGCAATTTTAAAGCATGACATGTTAGGTATCCATTTACTCGGGGTAAGATCATATTTTATGTAATACAAAATTGGGGTATATATTATGGGTTTTTTTTTTATTTTTATTCATTAAATTTTATTTTTTCCCAAAAAATTGCATTTAAAAAAACTGCTGCACAAATGGTCCTGCATATGGACTGTATTTTATGCTTTGTACGTGGAAATGTTGTGCTAATGTGTGCATGTGTGTGCAAATGTACTCAAGGCTACAAAGGACCACCTGCATCCTAGCAACAGAAGGACGCTAGGCAAGACTTTTTCATTATCCACAACTGAAAGTGAATTTGTACGACCTCAACATATGGCAAAAAATAAAGCAGTTTTAATTACCCAATCCTCCATGCTGCAAAATCAGCCCCTTCTTCCCTATTCTCTGACAGTTGGATTCCTCTGATGTCATCAATACAAATCCAGGGACCATACCCTTCATTGGATGAAAGGATGCTGTGGAACAGTCCACCATCAGAGTATGGGGGAGTGAAGAATATGGCAAGTAAGAGCCACTTATCAGGGATCTCCAAAAAAAAAAAAAATAATTATATATTATATATATATATATACACACACACACACATACATAGATACATGCACATATATATTTTATAGGGTTTCTTTTTTGCAAGTTGAAAAAATCCCCAACACAGCCCCCCCTTATATCAGAATCTCCCCTTACATCAGGGTTCCCATCAAAGTCCCCTCTTACATCAAAGTCCCCTCTTACATCAGGGGTCCCATCCGCTTACATCGGATTCCCCATCAAATTCGCCCCTGACACCAGGGTCCCCATCAGAATCCCTCCTTACATCAGAATCATCCGAGTTCCCCCTTACATCAGGGGTCCCATCCGCTTACATCAGGTTCCCCATCAAAGTCCCCCCTGACATCAGGGTCCCCATGAAAATCCCTCCTTACATCAGGATCATCAGAGTTTCCCCTTACAACATAGTCTCCATTACCCCCCCCCCCCCCCCCACCATCAGGGTTCCCATCAGAGCCTCCCTTGCATCAGGATCCCCATCATAGCCCCCCCCCCCCTTACATCAGGTTCCCCATCAGAGTTCCCCCTTACATCAGCGTCCACATTAAAGTTCCCCCTTATATCAGGCTCTCCATTAGAGTCCCAACTTGCATCAGGCTGTCAATCAGAGTCCCCGATTAAATCATAAGCAGGCATCCTCTGCTGACCTTCATTCCCAATCAGTGTACATTGAGGATACACCCCTGACCCTTTCTGTGGTCTGGATATAAAATCTTGGAGCGGGCACATCGGACAGTCTGGAGACCCTTGTCCTAGACTAAGCAAACATAAACCCCACAGTGCAGGGCCAGATATTTACTTTTTTCAGAGTTGGGGTAGAAGTAGAAGTCTGGTGTAAGTCCTGCATCAACTATCCTTTAGAGGAAAGATCTGTATATTCACCTATTCCCTGGATGCTCCGGTCCGGTCACACAATCTCCCCAGCAGCCGGCTTCAGGGGAGAGGAGAGATTGCGGTGACAGCATCCATAAGCTTACTACGGGGCATCCGTTGTCCTCTGTCCCTCCTCTCCCCTGAAGCTGGGACTGGGGAGATCGGATCGGATGGCCGGACCGGAGTGTTCCGAGCATAGGGAAGAATACACATCTTCCATCTACAGCAGGGGTATTGAATTCAAATTTAGGGAGGTCCGATCAGTAAAGTTTTCTTCCAGCAGAGGTCCGAAACGCATGTTTGTACGAAGGCTCATTTACATCATAGCCCCCCCATATCGCAATCCCGTTCTTACATCAGTGTCCTCAGTCTCCCACATCATACCCACCCCACAGTACTGCCCCCCTCCACATCAATTGCCACCCCTCACATCACTGCCCCCCACAGCACTGCCCCCTCCACATCACCCCCCCAAGGCACTGCCCCCCCTACATCATCCAGCCCCCCCCCCCACAGCACTGCCCCTCTCACATCACCCCCCCCCCCACAGCACTGTCCCCCTCCACAGCACTGCCCCCTTTACATCACCCTCCTATAGCACTGGCTCCCTTCACATCACAAATGGCTCCCCCCCCCCCCCACAGTAGTGTGCTCTGCCTTCTTCACATAACTTCCCACCCCTCACATCACCCCTGTCCCCCCTTTACATCACTGCCCCCCCCTTTACATCACCCCCTTACTGCATTGCCCCCCCTTTACATCACTCCCCCCCACAGCACAGCCCCCCTCATATCACACAGTGCTCTGCCCTCTTGACATCACCCCCACACAGCACTGCCCCCCTTAACAACAACCCCTTCACACAACCCTCCCTCCCCCCTACAGCACTGCCCCCCTTTACATCACCCCCTACACATCACACTTCTACAGCATTGGCCCTCCTCACATCACAAATCCTCATTCCCAGTAGTGTGCTCTGCCCTCTTCACATCTCCCCCACCCACAGCACTGCCCCCCCCCACAGCATTGCCTCCTCTCACATCACAACGCACCTCGCCCCTTCCTCACAACCCCTCCACAGTACAGCCTCCATACAACACTACCCCTCCCCTTTACCCCCCCCCCACACTAGTATAGTTGTGCCCCCTTGACATCCAGGCAGCCTCCCCCCCCCCCCCTCCAGCACTGCTGTCTTTCACATTACTCCCCCCCTCCACCCCAGTAGTGTCATCTGCCCTTCACTCTCCTACCTTAGACGGAGCGGGAGGCAGGATGGTAGTAAGCTGGGTGCGGGGGGCGCAGCTCTGCATTGGATGGAGGATGGGAGCTGCACTAGTTAACCCTCCAGATTAACCAGTAGGTGATTGGTGCCTAGGACACAGGGCGGTTCTAGCCATAAATCACTTGCTGGTTAATATGGAGAGAGTTACCCACTGGCAGCTCCCACCCTCCATCCTGCCTGCCTCCCGCTCTTTGCTCAGTCATTAGAATGGGGGACAGCGGGGGAGGATGGGAGATAGAAGCGGCTCCTAAATAGTGCGACAGCAGGTCCAGATGGGACAGTGGCTCGGTTTGGACATGGACCGCGGTCCGCCATTCAGTGATGCCTGTTCTATGGGGTAGTTAGCACAGAACTTAGAATGGGGGTGGGGGGCAGGTTTAGGATTAAGACAAGTTTCTTTTTAATTTGAATTAGTCAATCAGACAATGACAGGAAAAACGGGTAGAAACTAAAAATATGGTTTAGTGGTTTTATTATCTTCTGGAGGTCTGAGTCATACGATTTTCAGCACATCAACTCTAAAATATAAAAACCAGAGATCTACGAGATGATATTAAATACAGCTCCGGCCTGAGATGTCAGTGCGGTTTCCTGAACTGTGTCCCAGCAACCCTTGCAGCCAACTTATCACATGGATGTCTGTTCGGAGTCAGAAATTAGCAGAGGACACTGAAATGAAACTTCTCCCTCCTATTCTTTACAGTCAGGAGAGCTGCCATCTAAAGCCCCGTAAACACGTACCGATCGTCGGCCGAACGATCGGCCGTCTGTTGTCCAGGGCTGTCCTGTCTGTAGAAAACTGCAAAAGACTGCACACGAATTTTGTCGGCCAACAACAGCCGACTGCAGAAGTGATGTCATGTGATGGTTAACTTTCCTTGTCTTTTTTTCTTTTCTGAGCATGCCCAGTCTTGCAAATCTGCTGATTGTTGGCCGAATTCTGTACTGACTGGCGAACAATCGGCCGTTCTGGTGTTGGCCAACAAAAATTTTAATGCCTGCACGACAGATTCTGTTCGGCCGAAAATGCGCTGTCGGCTGTCGGAAGCATCATACTAACAAGCCTACAATCGGCCATCGGTCGGCGGCCGAATATTTACGGCCGACAATCGCTACGTGTGTACGGGGCTCAATGGCACAGTTCACACCAATGTGGTCAGTTCCAGTGCGCTCCGGTTACAGGAAAAAAAAAGTAGAACATGCTGCATTTTCCCATAACTGGACTGTACTGGAACATGATAAAATGCATCAAGAACGTACCGCAACGCACAGGAACACACGTTCTTATTTAGGCTCCATTCACATTAACCACTTAAGCACCGGAAGATTTTACCCCTTTCCTGACCAGGCCCTATTTTGCGATTCGGCACTGCGTGATTTTAACAGACAATTGCGCAGTCGTGCGACGCTGTACCCAAATGAAATTGACGTCCTTTTTTCCCCACAAACAGAGCTTTCTTTTGGTGGTATTTGATCACCTGTGCGATTTTTACTTTTTGCGCTATAAACAAAAAAAGAGCATACATTTTGAAAAAATAATATTTTTCACATTTTTTTATATGAAATTCCCCAAAAAAAAAAATGTAAAAATCTAATTTTTTTTAACATTTTTGGCCAATTTGTTTTCTGCTCCATATGTTTGGTAAAAAAATAAAATCGCGATAAGCGTATTTTGATTGGTTTGCGCAAAAGTTATTGCGTTTACTAACTAAGGGAAAGATTTTTGTCATTTTTGGTGGGTTTTTTTTTTAACGAGTAATGGCGCCGATCTGCGATTTTTTTTGCAGGGCTGCAACATTGCGGCGGACAGATCGGACCCTTGACTGACATTTTTGACACTTTTTGGGGTACCAGTGACATTACTGCAGTAATCAGTGCTATACATATGCACTGTTACTGTAAAAATGACACTGGCAGGGAAGGGGTTAACTTTATTGGTGATCAAGGGGTTAAGTGTGTCCCTAGGGGCGTGATTCTAACTGTAAAGGGGTGTAACAACAGAGACATATGATCCTACATAGCAGGACCGTATGATCTCTGTTCTTACACCAGGGAGAATGATAGGCGGCTTTGTTTACATCAGCCGCCTGCCATTCTCCCTCTCCACGGGGAGATCGCGAGTGACCAGCGGACATCGTTCACACGCACGGACTGCTTAGGGAACGAGCGGGGGAGGGAGCGCGCCTCCGGCGGCGCGCGCTTGCCCCCTAGAGGCTCACAGGCTAGTGACGTACCCCTACGTCACTTTGCCTGTGAGGGGCTGGCCGCCGCAGTAAATAGTCGTGCGGCGGTCGGCAAGTGGTTAAGGCGTTGCTATTTTTGCAGGCGTTTTTCAGGCATTTTTAGTTTTTGTGCAGGCGTTTTCAGGTTAATAAGTAACCAACGAAAAAATTAAAACCGCCTTTAATCTGCCAAAAAAGAAGCTCATGTCTTTTTTTGAGAGACGGGCGTTCTGCTTAAGGCGACAGAACACTCAGATGTGAACAAGTGCCATTGAAATTATGAGAATATGTCGTGTTTTTAGAGCTGAGAGCAGAAAATCGCACAAAAACACTTAGATGTGGACGGAGCCTTAAGGTTAAGAAAAAAGAACGGGAAAAAATGCACTGGAATGCAACCAAAACGTACCAAAAAACGCATCCAAAAATGCATCCAAAACGCGTATGCAGAAAATCATCCGGAACGCATCTCGACTGCGTTTCTATGATGTGAACTGACCTTTAATGTTTATTTTCTAATCTGTGTGGAAAAAAATGAAAGCTAGGCATAGATTGGTTCTTATGGGCAATGACAGGAGTTCAGATGGAACTTGTCCCAGATACTTTATAAATTCCCACCCTGTGTCAACCGATAGGCAGCGGATAATACTGAATTATGCAGCAGAAGGGGAGGTTGGCCTTAACGCCCAGCCACCACATATATGTGTCACTGTCTCGTCCTAAGGCAACCCCTCCTGTGCAAACCGACGTAGGTATAAGTCGGTCACGCGCCTGCAGCTAGGGGGCGAGCGTGCCCTGCTGGCGGCGCGCTCCCGCCCCCACTCGGCAGCGGGCACTCCGATGAACGGGGCAGGTGGTTCTGATTGCCGCCTGACACCCACGATCGCTTCCCGCTGAGAGGACGGTCGGCTCTTGTAAACACAGCCGACCGTTCTTCTCCCTGGAATGATCACAGAGCTCCTGTGATCCTTCTATATAGGATCAAATGTCTCTGTAAACATTTCAGAAGCCACGCCCCCCCCCCCCCCCCAGTTAGAATCACTCCCCTAGGCTCACATTTAACCCTTTGACCACCCCTGGGTTAACTTCTTCCCTGCCAGTGTCATTATTACAGTAACAGTGCATATTTTTAGCACTGATTACTGTAGTAATGTCACTGGTCCCCCCAAAAGTGTCAAAAATGTCAGTTAGGGGTCCGATCTGTCTGCCGCAATGTCGCAGTCCCGCTAAAAATTGCAGATTGCCGCCATTACTAGTAAAAAAAAAAAAAAAAAAAAAAACAATAAAAATGACATAAATGTATTTTGTCAACGCAATAACTTTAGCGCAAACCAATCAAAATGCGCTTATTGTGTTTTTTTTGTACCACAAATATGTAGCAAGAAAACAAATTGGCCTAAAATGTTAAAAAATTTAGATTTTTACATTTTTTTTTTTTTTTGGGAATGTCATATAGCAGAATGTGAAAAATATAGTTTTTTTTCTCAGAATTGTCGCTCTTTTTTTGTTTATAGCGCAAAAAATTAAAATCGCACAGGTGATCAAAAGAAAGCTCTATTTGTGGAGAAAAAAGGACATCAATTTTATTTGGGTACAGCGTTGCACGACCGCGCAATTGTTTATTAAAGTAACGCAGTGCCGAATCGCAAAAAATGGCCTGGTCATTAAGGGGGCAAATCCTTGCGGTCCAGAAGTGGTTAATTTATATATGTATGATAAAGATGACAGTGACTGTTTGGAGACATTGATCTATAGATGAGCTGAGCTCAAACTGGGGCCAGTCTCTGCGTTGTTTTATTGAGATTTTTAAGGAATATTTAATAAATTTGAAGTTTATGCAAAGAATAACATAGTGTATGTGTGTCTCATGATGAGCCCATAGAGTCCACACATACCACAGTACTTCCATCTGAACACCTGTCTTTCCCAATATTTATATCAGAACTAATCTCCACTCCTACTGGTCTGGTGTTACCACACACCAGTGTTAATTTTGTCGACTAAAACTTTTTCGTCGACTAAACTAACACAATTTTAGTCGACTAAAATACGACTAAAACTAAAACAATTCAGATGACTAAAATACAACTAAAACTAAAATGGCATTTTAGTCTTAAGATTAAAATACGACTAAAACTAAAATGGCATTTTAGTCAAAAGACTAGAACTAAAACTAAATCGAAATTTGCTGCCAAAATTAACACTGGTGCATGCTCAAAGCCTAAATAATAACATATTAGATTTTTCACTCCAGGACCAGCAGTAGTATATAATGAGTTTGGAAATTTTAGAGAAATGCTTAAATAATGCATTACAAATTACAATTGAACTACACCCATTCGATTATAGATGACTAAAATGAGTTTTAGTCGACTAAAATGTACTGGAGTTTTAGTCGACTAAACACAACTAAAACTAAAACACTTGCAGAAGACTAAAATGGGACTAAAACTAAAATGCCATTTTAGTCCTAAGACTAAGACTAAAACTAAATTGAAATTTGCTGCCAAAATTAACATTGCCACACACACACATCAGACGCTTAAGCTGGTCCCACACTATTCAATCGGATTTTATAGGAGTTGTACAATCTCATTTAGCCTACATTCACATTACTGCATATCGTGAATGCGGGTAAAATCACATGCTTTCCCAAAACGCAGAGAATCGTGCTGTCATTCAGCAAACCCGCACAAGTACCATTAACCGGTAATGACACTCGAATGCATCTGCAAACCATGCACCTTGCGGCTGGATGCGGCACATTTTCAGAAAAGTCAGGGATTTCTTGTGCATTGAGCAGCCCATTGAAATTAAAGTGTTACTAAACCCCGAAACCTGCATTCACGATATCCAGTCTCCCACAGTACACAGAACAGGGAAATGCAATTATTTAAGTAAATATAAACTGCTAAAGACCTTTTCTCATCAGCAGTATATAGCAGTCTTGTAACTTCTATGAGTGTCTGGTTAAAGCTTGTAGGGGAAGTTTTCATTCTCCTCTGACTGTCCTAGGAGACTGCAAGACCCCCTGAACCCCTGTCAGAACAGTGCTGATTGGCTCTGTGCTGATCACATGCTCTCCCAAGAAGAAAAACAATAAAACACTCTCTAGCAATACAAACCAAACTGAGAAAGTGCAGCTTGTCCCCAAGGCTCTGTTCTATCAGGAGATAGATTAGGGACAGTGGAAGAAGGGAAGGATCGGAGAAGACACAGCCTTTTTTATACAATGCAGAGGAGTAACCCCTTCGATTCAACAGTGAGTATACCAAGCATGATTTACTGCATATACAGACTGATTTCACTGTTGTAGGTTTGGTAACATTTTAATGAGCTTCCCCAACATGCAACACGCAGCAAAGTGTGCAGAATGAGTAGAAAGCTATAGGTGTGAACCAAGCCTTCAGCTGGCCATGGACGGATCGGAATTCAGCTGGTTCAGCAGGAACTGGGCAAATTTCAATCCATCTATGGGCAGGCTGGTTGTACTTACAGCGGAGTTCCAGCCTCAAATACCTTTTTTAGCTAAAAATACCCCTATAATACTAATCCATCGCCCTTTACAGAACCGCTATTATCATACTTACAAAGTGTATAGTATTGGATTTTAGTCAAAATCTTACTTTTAAAAACGCTGTCTGGGCGCGGCCATCTTGGAAGTGGGCATTTGAAGCCGCAGTGTAATCTGCTGTGCCCTTCTTCCTGATTCCAGGGAGTGTTCTGGGAGTTCTTCCTGATTCCAGCCTCCTGGGAGTGATGACAAACAGCTCCCAGAATGCAATGCAAAGGCAGAAGTGATGTCGGCGGCCGTGGCCACAGAGGGGGGAGAAGGAGGAAGTACAATCAAAAATGCCCTGAAAATAAGGTAAGGGACCCCCGAAAAAAAATTGAAAATGCCCAATTGTTGATCAGCATAGCGAGCGCTCCAGGAATCACTAAAGTTGCAAAACTCCACTTTAAGTTGATCCATTGATCCACTTCAGTACAACGCCTGTTGTTTTTCTGGGGTTTTTTTGGGATGCGCCGAAAAAGGTGCCGATAATGGCCACTGAAAATGCACGCAATTTTGCTGTCACAAGACTAAAAAAACTGCATCAAAAACTCAATAGAGATGCATTTTTGCTGTGTTTTCAATACATTTTATTGGAGAGGTGCCTTACACCGCAATGGAAGCGTGACAGACCAGTGTGAATACATACATAGATTTACAGGGATGCATTTTTCTGTGCTTTTTTTTTTTTAACGCAAAAGCACTTAAAAAACAATTAATTATAAGTAAAATATAATACAATTATATATAAAAAAAAATATATATATATATATATATATATATTTTTTTTTTTTTTTTTTTAAAAATGTTCATTTCGGTTTTTGGCCAAGTGCATGCTGAATTTTTGGATTAGGTTCAGAATTTTCATTTCGGTGCACCACTAGTTTTTTTCGCCCAATCGCTGTCGGCCACTATATCCAGCAGCAGTGATCATTGTATTGGAGTTACCAAAGTTATAAAATAGGAAGACAAAACCTAAACCAGGGTTTCTCAACCAGTGTGCCGCAGCACACTGGTGTGCCGCGATGAGTCCCCAGGTGTGCCACGGCAAAATGACCCCAATTTTGGTGCATTTTCTGAAAGCACACCAAAAATGAGGGACATAATAGAAGTCTATAGGAATCCACAGGAATCGCACATGAAAACTGCGGGTATTCTGCGCTACACCTGCACTGCTGCCAAACTGAAGCAGATGTGCAAGCGGAATACAACATAAAAAAGAAGTGCAGTTTCCATAGAATAGAGCGGTTGTGTGGATCCTCCCAGGCTCAAGTATCCCATTAATGTAAGTAACAATTCAATTTTTTCGACATTTTTGGCTGGTGTGCCTCGAGATTCTGCCAGATTGTAAAGGGTGCCTTGGTTGAAAAACACTGACCTAAACAACCCATTCCATTTGTATCCAATCAGACAGACTCCTGCCCTACATAGTTGTTAGACGATCTACTGGAGATTGTACAATCAGATTGCATAGTGAATGCTCAGCATTAGCCAGCCTGTCACCCGCAAGAAAGCTACTAGTTGGCAGGATATCTCATACCTGCACAAGAAAAGCGCTCACTAAATTCTGATTGGTTGCTCTGTGTAGCACAGCTGCTAATGTTCTTTTCTGAAGATCACAATGTTTTTTTTTTTTATCATTCCCATCAGGATGACTCAATCCGGCTGATGAAGTCATGGCTTTTTGCTCAGGAATGAAAGGAGCAACCTTTGCTGATCTCACCGTCATAATAAGGGCCGGAGAGACGAGTGTCATCATCGTTATCTCTATGGATTATTCCAACGCTTTCCAGGAAAACACAGGGAGGGGGGCAGAGAGCAGACAACACAACCATTGTGTGTATGGGAGGGATGGCGGGCAAAGTAGGGTCAGCCACTGATTGCTAGGAAACACACAGCCTGCCGCAGTACCAAATTAGAGGTGCCAGCAGAAGCCACACAGCACAGGGAGAGGTGGCCCCTAAGTCTAGACCTCCGAGGGGCCCGGGCTGATAACCTCGGCATTTGCCAAAACTCTCCTCCCTTTCATGAGACGAGTTCATTAAATGGTTTAGCAGCTTCAGTTACCTCGACAATAAGGCCCCTTTCACACATGCTGTCCGTTTTTTATCCATCTGTTGGCGGATGAAAAACAGACATCAATGCATTCCTATGGAAAAACGGATGTAAATGGATGATCATTTACCGTATTTATCGGCGTATAACACGCACCTAAATTTTAGGAGAGAAATTTCAGGAAAAAAGCTGAAATTTAAAATAAACAGCTTTGAACTCAGAACATTTTTTTTTAATCAAATGCAGTCTCACCAGTGCCCATGAATGCAGCCTCCTCATCAGCACAGTGCCCACGAATGCAGCCTCCTCATCAGCGCAGTGCCCACAAATGCAGCCTTGCCAGCGCAGTGTCCATCATTTCAGCCTCGCCAGCGCAGTATCCATCATTGCAGGCTCGCCAGTGCAGTGTCCATCATTGCAGCCTCGCCAGCGCAGTGTCCATCATTGCAGCCTCGCCAGCGTAGTATCCATCATTGCAGCCTCGCCAGCGCAGTGTCCATCATTGCAGGCTCGCCAGCGCAGTGTCCATCATTGCAGCCTCGCCAGCGCATTATCCATCATTGCAGCCTCGCCAGCGCAGTATCCATCATTGCAGCCTCGCCAGCGCAGTATCCATACTTGCAGCCTCGCCAGTGCAGTGCCCATACTTGCAGCCTCGCCAGCGCTGTGCCCATACTTGCAGCCTCACAAGCGCTGTGCCCATACTTGCAGCCTCGCCAGTGCAGTGCCCATACTTGCAGCCTCGCCAGCGCTGTGCCCATAGTTGCAGCCTCGCCAGCGCTGTGCCCGTAATTGCAGCCTCGCCAGCGCCAATGACACTATGTGAATCACTTTTTTAAAAGTCCAGGAAGAAGCGCCGTGAGGCAGAAGGGGGCGGGCGGGGCCGAGGAGATGGAAGGACGCACGCGCGGTTATCGGAAGTCCCAGGGCCTATGATAGACGTCGGCATAGGAGGCGGTCCCTCCTTCTCCACGGCCTCTCGGTGCTGCTTCCTGGACTTTTTTTATTTTTTCATATCGGCGTATAACACGCACTGCTACTTTTTCCTCCATTTTTAGGAGGAAAAAGTGCATGTTATATTCCAATAAATACGGTATTTACATCCCTTTTCATCTGCTTCTGTCAACATCCTGTTTTTTTGAACGGATGAAAACCCTATTTTTCATCCACGGACTTGATGAAAAACAGATGACAAAGGATGAAAAACTGATGACAACGGATGAAAAACCAATGACAAAGGATGAAAAACTGATGAAAAAGGTTAACAGAGGTTAAAAAATTTGAGCATGAATCCGTATCGCTAGAGGCAGTGTCGCCTGTCTTGCTAGTCCTGATGACGTCACACGTACTCTCCGGACCGACGCGTTTCCACACAACTGTCATCCACTGGGGAGGGAGGATGACGCGGACATCCAAACATAGTCTCTCCCAGGAAGTAAATGTCACAGATCCGCTGCGGAGCTGATCTGTATCCTACGATTTGCATATGTTTTTTACTTTTTGCTGCTGTAGGTTTGCAGGCACCTGTGGTTCCACAACCTTGGGCCCCTTTCACACGGGCTTTCTGATGCAGTCCGCCTGTCAGATTTTCAGGCGCACTGGATCGGATGCTCAATGCACCTCTATGGAGCAGCGGATGTCAGCCGTGACATCTCCGCTGACACCCGGTGCTATCCGATCCGATCCTGTCCGTGAAATCCAGACGGATGGAAACCCTATTTTCCATCCGTCTGGAGGATCGGATCAGATAGGATCGGATGAAAGCGGACAGGTGGTCCGTTTACATCCAATCCCCCATAGAGGAGAGCGGGGATCTGACAGCTTCGTCTCTGCAAAGTAAGTGGAAACTGACCTGTCATTCGCCTGCTCAGCAGGGATCAGCGGATTGAGCCCCGCTGGTCAAAACGGAGTCCACCGGCAGAAAGCCCGTGTGAAGGGACACTTATGTGCATTATTTTAGCCTCAGAAACTGTGTAATGAATATGTGTCCTGGTTTAAAGGGATGAGGTGGCAACCCTACCCCAGATTGGTTCGCAGATCGCAGTGCTAACTGTGAATTCGGACAGAAATCGGATTGCATGGGTGTAAACACCCATGCAATCCGATTCCAATGCAAACAAAAAAAAGGTCCTGGAAGAGTTTGGTCCAAATGCACATCGCACCGACATCGCATGTGATCTGCACAGCAATGCGGTGTGAATCAGGTGGTCCGTTTTCATCGATGTCTGGCATCGCACCAAAGTGAATCATGGTAAATAAACCCCTAACTGACACTGATACCAGAGCTGCACGATTCTGGATAAAATGAGAATCATAAGTTTTTTTGCTTAGAATAATGATCACGATTCTTGGCGTAACATCATCTTTTACATTATACACAAAAAAATTGGGCTAACTTTACTGTTTAGTTTTTTTTTTTTTTAATTCACTAAAGTGTAATTTTCCCCAAAAATCCTGCGTTTGAAAGACTACTGCGCAAATACAGTGCAACGATCGCCATTTTATTCTCTAGGGTCTCTAATATATATATATATATATACATACACAGTGCCTTGCGAAAGAATTCGGCCCCCTTGAACTTTGCGACCTTTTGCCACATTTCAGGCTTCAAACATAAAGGTATAAAACTGTAATTTTTTGTGAAGAATCAACAACAAGTGGGACACAATCATGAAGTGAAACGAAATTTATTGGATATTTCAAACTTTTTTAAAAAATAAAAAAAACTGAAAAATTGGGCGTGCAAAATTATTCAGCCCCTTTACTTTCAGTGCAGCAAACTCTCTCCAGAAGTTCAGTGAGGATCTCTGAATGATCCAATGTTGACCTAAATGACTAATGATGATAAATAGAATCCACCTGTGTGTAATCAAGTCTCCGTATAAATGCACCTGCACTGTGATAGTCTCAGAGGTCCGTTTAAAGCGCAGAGAGCATCATGAAGAACAAGGAACACACCAGGCAGGTCCGAGATACTGTTGTGGAGAAGTTTAAAGCTGGATTTGGATACAAAAAGATTTCCCAAGCTTTAAACATCCCAAGGAGCTCTGTGCAAGCGATAATATTGAAATGGAAGGAGTATCAGACCACTGCAAATCTACGAAGACCTGGCCGTCCCTCTAAACCTTCAGCTCATACAAGGAGAAGACTGATCAGAGATGCAGCCAAGAGACCCATGATCACTCTGGATGAACTGCAGAGATCTACAGCTGAGGTGGGAGACTCTGTCCATAGGACAACAATCAGTTGTATACTGCACAAATCTGGCCTTTATGGAAAAGTGGCAAGAAGAAAGACATTTCTTAAAGATATCCATAAAAAGTGTCGTTTAAAGTTTGCCACAAGCCACCTGGGGTGGGGAACCTGCGGCCCATGCAGCCCGCACAATCATTGCCTCCGCCCACCCCCCCCCCCCCCCCTGCCGCTGAGCCTGTGTATGCCAGCGGAGCTGTCAGAAGGAGCCGATGTCTCCGTCCTGACAGTGTGAGTCACAGAAAAGCTTCAGAAAAGGGCGGACCCTAGCCCACCCATTTGTGTGACAATAGCGAATGAAAATTCGCTATAATCACACGGATCCTCCTCCTGGCCAATCAGGAAGCAGGTCCGAGACCAATTTTTTTTAATGTCACACAGTATTTGCGCAGCGGGTTTTCAAATGCGATATTTGGGAAAAATACACTTTTTTCAAATTTTAATGCAAAAAAATAAATGACCCATTTTTTTTTTTTGCAAAATATAAAAGATGATGTCACAGTGAGTAAATATGTCACGCTTTAAAATTGTGACCACCCGCCCAACGACGACAAATGTTGCTTTAATTTTTTTTTTAGCACTTTTATTACTCTCACAAGGAATGAAAACATCCTTGTGACAGCAAAAAGCATGCGACAGGTCCTCTTTATGGAGGGATCTGGGGTCAATAAGACCCCCAATCCCTCCTCTGCACTTGAAAGCATGTAAAATGCCAAGATCAGCATTGTTGAATTCTTTCTATTTTCAAAAAATGGTGCCGTTGACATCCAGTTAAACCGGAAGTAATGTCATGGCTTCTGGGTTACCACAAGAGAGAACTGATCAGAGCCAATTCCAGCTTTGTTTGGGTCTCCCACTAGCCAGTGGACATGCCGGCTAGTAGCTCGGGTCTCCCGGTGGAACGGAAGAGCCCGAAAGAGTCGGGGAAGGCACCAGGAGAGGGAGGGGCGGGGATGTCCCCTAATGCTGCTTGTAATAGCAATCGAGTGGCTAGTTAGTTGCTCTGGTTGCTTTTATAAGAGAGCCGTTTGTCGACTCTAAGAAACGGTACTAGGGGGGGGCCCGGTACAAACACTTGAAGGCAAATGACGTACCGGGTACTTGATTTGGAGGGAAGTGGTTAAAGTGAAATCCCGGGATGACCCTAGCTGCTTTAAACTGTCCCCTCCCACCCTCCTAAAACCTATGCTGACCAACCTCTGTATATACTTACCTATTTTCAGCCCGCTCCGTTCCGGGCATGTGATCCCCTGTGTCAGCGAGCAGCAGCTGCAGGGGAGAGGAAAGTGTGCTTAACAATGGCTGGAAATTCCAGGAGTGGTAACATCACCCATAGGCTCATGTTCCAACTGTTGTTGGTGCGTCCTCCTCTCCCCTGCAGGATCATGTGACCAGACTGGGAGTGGCCTAAAAATAGGTAAGTATACACACTGCTCAAATAAATTAAAAGGGACCATTTTTAATCAGAGAATAGCATCAAGTCAATTAAACTACTGGCATATTGATTTGGTCAGTTAAGTAGCAGAGGGGGTTGTTAATCGATTTCAGCTTCTTTGGTGTTAATGAAATTAACAACAGGTGCACTAAATGGGCAACAATGAGACAACCTCCAAAACAGGAATGGTTTTACAGGTGGAGGACATGATATTTTTTCCCTTACTCATCTTTTCTGACTGTTTTTAACCAGTTTTGCATCTAGCTAGGGTCATTGTCACTACTGGTAGCACGAGGCGATACCTGTACCCTATAGAGGTTGCACAGGCAGTCCAACTCCTCCAGGATGGCACACACTGATAAGTGCCATTGCCAGAAGGTTTGCTGTGTCTCCCAGAACAGTCTCAAGAGCATGGAGGAGATTCCAGGAGACAGGCAGTTACTCTAGGAGAGCTGGACAGGGCCATAGAAGGTTCTTAACCCATCAACAGGACCGGTATCTGCTCCTTTGTGCAAGGAAGAACAGGATGAGCACTGCCAGAGCCATACAACATGACCTCCAGCAGGTCACTCGTGTGAATGTCTCTGACCAAACAATCAGAAACAGACTTCATGAGGGTGGCCTGAGAGCCTGAGGGCCTGACGTCCCCTAGAGGGCCCTGTGCTCACTGCCCGGCACCGTGGCGCTCGATTGTCGTTTGCCATTGAACACCAAAATTGGAAGGTCTGCCGCTGGCGCCCTGTGCTTTTCACAGACGAGTACAGGTTCACCCTGAGCACATGTGAGAGATGTGAAAGGGTCTGGAGAAGCCATGCAGAACGTTATGCTGCTTGTAACATCGTTCAGCATGACTGGTTTGGCGGTGGGTCAGTGATGGTCTGGGGAGGCATATCCATGGAGGGACACACAGACCTCTACAGGCTAGACAATGGCACCCTGACTGCCATTCGGTATTGAAATGAAATCCTTGGACTCATTGTCAGACCTTACGCTGGTGCAGTGGGTCCTGGGTTCCTCCTGGTGCACGACAATGCCCAACCTCATGTGGCGAGAGCATGCAGCCAGTTCCTGGAGGAGGAAGGAATTGATATCATTAAATGGCCCCCACGCTAACCTGACCTAAATCCAATAGAACACCTCTGGGACATTATGTTTCGGGCAATCCGACGCCACCAGGTTGCACATCAGTCTGCTAAGGAGCTCAGTGATGCCCTGGCCCAGATCTAGGAGGAAATACCCCAGGACACCATCCGTCATCTCAGGAGCATGCTGGATGTTGTCAGGCATGCATACAAGCACATGGGGGCCATACAAGCTACTGAGGACCATTCTGAGTTGCTGCAATGAAATTTTAGCAAAATGGACTAGCCTGCTGCATCATTTTTCACTTTGATTTTCAGGGTGTCTTTGAATTCAGCCCTCTGTAGGGTGATAATTTTAATTTCTATCAAACGATGTGGCATCCTTTCGTCCCTAACACATTACCCAGTCCATACCAGTATAGATCCTAACACATTACCCAGTCCATACCAGTATAGATATCCAGCATGAGATTTTTTCTCCATTGATATCTGATGTGTTTTCAAAGTGTTCCTTTCATTTTTTGTGCAGTATACATCTTTCTTACACTGGATTAGTTGGCATCAGTTTTAGGAGGGCGAAGGGACATTTTAAAGGTTTAGGCTGGAGTTTAACTTTAACCACATTAGGACCGCGCTCGCAATGTACTGCAGACGGACAGCTCCTACATGCACAGCGCCTCGCTCCCTGCTTCCAGGCTCAGAGCGTGCGTGGGACCCCCCCTCTCACACCCCATGCCGACACCCACTGTGATTAGACACAGTGGGATTTTGTCAGTAAGTCCCAGCCAATGATTCATCGACTGTTTCCAATCACAGTACAGGGTTCTGTGTTGACAAGTAACACAGGGCTCTGTACAGAGGGAACAATCTCTTTGTTTCTTCTCCCTGCACAGCAGGGAGAACAAATCTTTTTTTTTTTGGAAACAAACACACAGTACACACATTAACACTTTGTCAGTCACACACTTGATTACCCCCAGAAGTTAACCCCTTCCCAGCCAGTGTCATTAGGACAGTGTATAGTATTAGCATTGATAACTGTATTGTCACTGGGGATGTCAGTGTTAGTTAGTGTACCTCCCACCCAGTGTCAGTTAGATTGCCCTTCTGCACTATCACAGTCCCACTATAAGTCACTGATCGCCGCCATTACTTGTATTAAAAATAAATAATAGTAAATTCCAGTATATATCCCATCGTTTGCAGGCCCTATAACTTTCACACAAACCAATCATATAAACCTATTTTTCTTTTTTTTTTACCAAAAAACGTGGCAGATTACATTTTGATCAAAAGTTATGAAAAAAATAGATTTTGTTTATATGTTTTATGGCAGAAAGTAAAAAATATTGGTGTTTTTATTTTTTCAAGTTTATATAATTTATTTATTATTTATTTATTTCAGGTACTTGTATAGCGCCGTCAATTTACTGTTGCTCCGTTGACCTTACAATGTTTGGTCATCTGATTATTACAGCCACCCAAGTGAACTGTTCCCTCCTATTGGTCAGTCTTGCTCTATAGCCAACTGTTGCTCCTTTGACCTTACCAAGTTGAGTCATCAGATTATTAAGGCCAGCCAAGTGAATGATTCACCTTTGATTGGTCAGTCTCACTCTATACCCAACTGTTTCTCTTCTGACCTTAGCAAATAGCGTCATCAAATTATTATGCCCCCCCCCCAAAGCGAATCGTTCTCTCACATTGGTCGTCTTGCTCTACACCCAACATTTGCTCTGTTGAGGCTTACCAAGTTCAGTAATCTGATAATTAAAGCCACCCAAGTGAATCGTTCCCTCCGATCTGTCAATCTTGCTCTATACCCAACTGTTGCTCTGTTGACCTTACCAAGTTGGGTCAACCGCCTAAAAAGTGGTCTGGCATGTTGGTTATAATGTAACAAAAATGGAAACAGAAGCGCCACACCACTGATAAGAGATCCAGATACAACTTTATTCTAATAAATGTCAGGGGGACAATCCATGATGAAGGGGGCTTTCTTGAACCTCCAAAACATGTTGGTACCTTTTGGATTGCCCTCAAGTTTTTATTGGAATAAAGTTGACCTTTGGGCAGAAGAAACACCATAACGTGCATCCATCAGATTATTATGGTCACCCAAGTGAACCATTCCCTCTGATTGGTCAGTTTTGTTCTTTATACAACTGTTGCTCTGTTGACCTTACCAAGTTGGGTCATCACATTATTATGGTCACCAAAATAAACCGTTCCCACCCATTGGTCAGTTTTGCGTTATAGACCAACTGTTGCTCTGTTTACTTTACCAAATTGGGTCATCAGATTTTTACGTCTACCCAATGAACTATTCCCTCCAATAGATCAGCCTCACTCTATACCCAACTGTTGCTCTGTTGACCTTACAATGTTTGGTCATCTGATTATTACGGCCACCCAAGTGAACTGTTCCCTCCAATTGGTCAGTCTTGCTCTATAGCCAACAGTAGCTCCTTTGACCTTACAAGTTGAGTCATCTGATTATTACGGCCAGCCAAGTGAATGATTCACCTTTGATCAGTCAGTCTCACTCTATACCCAACTGTTGCTCTTCTGACCTTAGCAAATTGCGTCATCAAATTATTATGCCCCCCCCCCCCCCAAAGCGAACCGTTCTCTCACATTGGTCAGTCTTGCTCTACACCCAACAATTGCTCTGTTGAGGCTTACCAAGTTCAGTAATCAGATAATTGAAGCCACCCAAGAGAACTGTTCCCTCCGATCTGTCAATCTTACTCTATACTCAACTGTTGCTCTGTTGACCTTACCAAGTTGAGTCATCACATTATTATGGTCACCAAAATACACCGTTCCCACCCATTGGTCAATTTTGCGTTATAGACCAACTGTTGCTCTGTTTACTTTACCAAATTGGGTCATCAGATTTTTATGGCCACCCAAGTAAACTATTCCCTCCAATAGATCAGTCTCACTCTATACCAAACTGTTGCTCAGTTGACCTTACCACGTTGGGCCATCCGCTGAAAAAGTGATCTGGTGTGCTCCCTATAAGTGGCATTGACCTCTGGGCAACAGAGATGCCATAACCCACACCCATCACATTTTCACAGCCACCCAAGGGAAGCGTTCCCTCTGATTGGTCAGTCTCACTCTATTTCCAACTGTTGCTCAGTTGACCTTACCAAGTTGGGTCATCAAATTATTATAGTCACCAAAATAAACCATTCCCACCCATTGGTCAGTTTTGCGTTATAGCCAACTGTTGCTCTGTTTTCCTTACCGAATTGGGTCATCAGATTTTTACGGCTACCAAATGAACCATTCCCTCCAATAGATCAGTCTCAGTCTATACCCAATTGTTGCTCTGTTGACCTTACAATGTTTGGTCATCTGATTATTACGGCCACCCAAGTGAACTGTTCCCTCCAATTGGTCAGTCTTGCTCTATAGCCAACTGTTGCTCCTTTGACCTTACCAAGTTGAGTCATCAGATTATTAAGGCCAGCCAAGTGAACGATTCACCTTTGATCAGTCAGTCTCACTCTATACCCAACTGTTGCTCTTCTGACCTTAGCAAATAGCGTCATCAAATTATTATGCCCCCCCCCCCCAAAGCGAATCGTTCTCTCACATTGGTCAGTCTTGCTCTACACCCAACAATTGCTCTGTTGAGGCTTACCAAGTTCAGTAATCAGATAATTAAAGCCACCCAAGTGAACCGTTCCTCCGATCTGTCAATCTTGCTCTATACCCAACTGTTGCTCTGTTGACCTTACCAAGTTGGGTCATCCACTGACAAATTATTATTACAGTCACCAAAATAAACCGTTCCCACCCATTGGTCAATTTTGCGTTATAGACCAACTGTTGCTCTGTTTACTTTACCAAATTGGGTCATCAGATTTTTACGGCCACCCAAGTGAACCATTTCCTCCAATAGATCAGTCTCACTCTATACCCAACTGTTGCTCTGTTGACCTTACAATGTTTGGTCATGTGATTATTACGGCTACCCAAGTGAACTGTTCCTTCCAATTGGTCAGTCTTGCTCTATAGCCAACTGTTGCTCCTTTGACCTTACCAAGTTGAGTCATCAGATTATTACGGCCAGCCAAGTGAATGATTCACCTTAGATCAGTCAGTCTCACTCTATACCCAACTGTTGCTCTTCTGACCTTAGCAAATTGCGTCATCAAATTATTATGGCCCCCCCAAACCGAATCATTCTCTCACATTGGTCGTCTTGCTCTACACCCAACAATTGCTCTGTTGAGGTTTACCAAGTTCAGTAATCAGATAATTAAAGCCACCCAAGTGAACCGTTCCTCCGATCTGTCAATCTTGCTCTATACCCAACTGTTGCTCAGTTGACCTTACCAAGTTGGGTCATCCACTGACAAAGTGATCTGGTGAGCTCCCTATAGGTGGCACTGACCTCTGCGCAACAGAGACGCCATAACCCACACCCAAGTGAACCGTTCCCTCTGATTGGTCAGTCTCACTCTATACCCAACTTTGGCTCAGTTGACCTTACCAAGTTGGGTCATTCACCAAAAAAGTGGTCCTGCATGGTCCCTATGAGTGGCACCGACCTCCTGTGTCCACCAGGGGTCACTCTGCTGCTGCAGAACCTCTTGCTCCTCTGATTGGCAGCTGTGTGGCATCTGCAGTAATACTTATGATGTAATCTTTTTGCTCTTTTTTTCTTCTTCTCCTAAAATCCCCCCTCCCCCTCCATTGTCTTGTATTGGGCACTTACCTGCATAGTGGTCGAAGACGGTGGGTACATACTCCTCCGGGAAGGCGTCATTGGCATAGCTCATCAGCAGGCAAGTTTTACCCACCGCCCCGTCCCCCACCACCACGCATTTCAGCATTCTACTGCCGCTGCCATTCGCTGCCATGGAGCCTCATCTTAGGGGGAGGAAGGCAGGACGTTCCGGGCAGAAGTGGCCGCCAATGTGCGGGGGACAAACCGCTTCCCCTCCGAGGATTCCCCCCTCCCCCAACTTCAGAGGGCACAGCACTTTCCGGCGGTACAGCCCCGCTCTGCTGGGAGGGAGACACAGAGAGAGGAGCTAATGTGCCGCCGCCTAAGGGATCGTCTCCAAAGTGCTGCCTGCGGTACGGGAAGAAGCGGAGCTCAGACACATGTCACTGCCGCCCGCCCGCCTATAGCATCTATCTACCGCCGCCTGCTACAGGGAGAGCGGAACCGGGGGGGGGGGGGGGGGCACACTGCACCCCCCCCCCCCCACTCCTCTCCATCATTCCCGGAGATGGTTCTCTCATATAGGAGAATACAATGGGGTGCAACTGTCCTACAACCAACCAATCACACCGATCTCTGCTCTACAACTGTCCTATCTTCACCCCCCCCCCATCTACAACTGTCCTATCTTCACCCCCCCCCCATCTACAACTGTCCTATCTTCACCCCCCCACCTACAACTGTCCTATCTTCACCCCCCCCCATCTACAACTGTCCTATCTTCACCCCCCCCACCTACAACTGTCCTTCTACACCCCCCCCCCCCCCCATCTACAACTGTCCTATCTTCACCCCCCCCATCTACAACTGTCCTATCTTCACCCCCCCCCCCCACCTACAACTGTCCTTCTACACCCCCCCCCATCTACAACTGTCCTATCTTCACCCCCCCACCTACAACTGTCCTTCTACACCCCCCCCCCCATCTACAACTGTCCTATCTTCACCCCCCCCCCCATCTACAACTGTCCTATCTTCACCCCCCCATCTACAACTGTCCTATCTTCACCCCCCCCCCCCACCTACAACTGTCCTTCTACACCCCCCCCCATCTACAACTGTCCTATCTTCACCCCCCCCCCCATCTACAACTGTCCTATCTTCACCCCCCCACCTACAACTGTCCTTCTACACCCCCCCCATCTACAACTGTCCTATCTTCACCCCCCCCCCATCTACAACTGTCCTATCTTCACCCCCCCCCCATCTACAACTGTCCTATCTTCACCCCCCCACCTACAACTGTCCTTCTACACCCCCCCCCCCATCTACAACTGTCCTATCTTCACCCCCCCCCATCTACAACTGTCCTATCTTCACCCCCCCCCCATCTACAACTGTCCTATCTTCACCCCCCCCCCATCTACAACTGTCTTTCTACACCCCCCCATCTACAACTGTCCTTCTACACCCCCCCACCTACAACTGTCCTATCTTCACCCCCCCCCCCATCTACAACTGTCCTATCTTCACCCCCCCCCCATCTACAACTGTCTTTCTACACCCCCCCATCTACAACTGTCCTTCTACACCCCCCCCCCCCCCACCTACAACTGTCCTATCTTCACCCCCCCCCCCCCATCTACAACTGTCCTTCTACACCCCCCCCCATCTACAACTGTCCTATCTTCACCCCCCCATCTACAACTGTCTTTCTACACCCCCCCATCCACTACTGTCCCTCCACACACACCCCCCCCCCCCCCCCATCCACTACTGCGCTGTGCCTCTAGAAGGACAGTAGTGGATGGGGGATCCACTTCTGTCCCTCTACCCCCCCCCATCCACATCTGTCCTTCTGCACCCCCCCCCCATCCACTACTGTCCCTCTACACCACCCCCCCCCATCCACAACTCTCGTTCTACACCCCACAACTGTCCTTCTGCAACCCCCATCCACAACTGTCCCTCTACAAACCCCCCCTCCCATCCACAACTGTCCTTCTACACCCCCCCATCCAAAACTGTCCTTCTACAACCCCCCCATCCACAACTATCCTTCTACACTCCCCCCCCCCCATCCACAACTGTCCTTCTACACCCCCCCACCCCACATCCACAACTATCCTTCTACACTCCCCCCCCCCCATCCACAACTGTCCTTCTACACCCCCCCACCCCACATCCACAACTGTCCTTCTACACCCCCCCCATCCACAACTGTCCTTCTACACCCCCCCCCCACCATCCACATCTGTCCCTCTACACCCCGCTATCAACAACTGTCCCGTCCACAACTGTTCACCCCCCCATCCACACCTGTCTTTCTACACCCCCCCCCCCATCCACAACTGTCCTACACCCTCCCCATCTTCAACTGTCCCTCTTCACCCCCCTTCTACCATCCGCACCTGTCCTTCACCCCCACCATCATCAAGCTGTCCTTCTACACACCCCCCCTCATCCACAACTGCCCTCCTACATCCCCTCCCCCATCCACAACTGTCCACCCCCCTCCCATCCACAACTGTCCTTCTACACACCCCCATCCACAACTCTCCTTCTACACCCTCCCTTCCACAACTGTCCCTCCTACACCCCCCCCCCAATCCACAACTGCCCTTCTACACCGCCCCCATCTACAATTGTCCTTCTACACCCCCCATCCACAACTGTCCTTCTACACCCCCCCCACCATCCACATCTTTCCCTCTACACCCCGCTATCCACAACTGTCCCTCTACACCCCCCCATCCACAACTGTTCACCCCCCCCCCATCCACACCTGTCTTTCTACACCCCCCCCATCCACAACTGTCCTTCTACACCCCCCCCCCCACCATCCACATCTGTCCCTGTACACCCCGCTATGCACAACTGTCCCTCTACACCCCCCCATGTACTGTACTTGCTTTGGGGGGGGGCATAATAATTTGATGACGCTATTTGCTAAGAGACTGGATTGGTCAGTTTTGTTCTTTATACAACTGTTGCTCTGTTGACATTACCAAGTTGGGTCATCACATTATTATGGTCACCAAAATAAACCGTTCCCACCCATTGGTCAGTTTTTTGTTATAGCCAACTGTTGCTCTGTTTACCTTACCAAATTGATTCATCAGATTTTTACGGCCACCCAAGTGAACCATTTCCTCCAATAGATCAGTCTCTGCCATCTTGGACATGTGAAGACTGCTGCCTCTTATAAACTCTGATTGCCTCATCACTTGCCTGCTGCCTAGGTGTCACACAGTGATGATGCTGCACACCTGACTATATCTATTACCTGATGGGTTGCAGTCCTTGCCCTTGTGTTTGTGCTCCAAGAAGCATCTCTGCTAGCAGTCTTCTCTTCTCTGTGTTCCTCCATGTATGACCTGGCTTGGCTGACGAGTCTCCTGGCTCTCGACCCCGCATTGGCAGAGGACCCCACATCGGCAGACTACCCGCTTCTGGACTCTACCCCGGCATAGATGACTACCCGCTTCTGGACTTGACCCTGGCTTGTTCCTGCTCCCACTTCCTCACTTTTGCTGTGCGTTTATTGTTATTTGCAACAATAAACTGCTTTATTTTGCCTGCATCCCCACGTGGTCTGGTTTCCTGGCACCCTGACCATGCAGGTGCTCCTACGCTCCCCATGCTGGTTACCAGGCTCAATAAACAAGATCACCTTTTGGGTCTGTTCTCTCAGGCGTTGCAGACGTTGGTTGCGCACCTCGCTCCTGGTGCTGCTAGGCCGGTGGTTCCTCCTGTTGTTGCACCTGCTACTGATCCTGTTGCCACTCCTGCTCCTGCAGTTGCAGCTGAAGTCGCTGTTACCAGAGGGATGACTGGTTTAGCCCCCCTATGGGGGTGAACTGAGTCAGTGTCGTGGCTTCCTAAACCAAGTGGGCATTTATTATGAGATGGTTCCTCAGGCCTTTCCTTCTGACAGGTCCAAGGTGGGCTTCCTAATCTCGTTACTCTCGGACAAGGCCTTGGCCGTGGTGAATCCCTTATGGAAGAACGATAATCCTGTGATACTCGATCACCAGAGTTTTGTTGCCTCCTTTCATATGTTATTTAATGTGCCTGCTCGCTCTGTCTCTGCTGCTTAGCTGCTCCTGCCCATTTAACAGGGTACAGGAACCGTTGCCGAGTATGCCATAGAATTTCGTACCTTGGCAGCAGAAGTGTGCTGGAATAATGAGGCTCTGGTGGCTGTCTTCTCTCATGGTCTCTTCGGTGCATTGAAGAATGAGATTGCGGCCAAGGATCTCCCTAACAAGCTCGAGGCTCTCATTTCCTTCCTGATCAGGGGCGGACTGACCAGTCGGGCATTTCGGGCATTGCCCGAGGGCCCGGGGTCAGGGGGGGCCCGGCAGGGCCGTCTTTCTGCATGGGCACACTGGCAATTTGTCTGGGGGCCCCACGCAGGGTGACAGTTTCCCTGATCTGATCCCCCAGGACGCCGCAGCAGCAGCTTTACTGTGCGCTGGACTGGTTGCAAGAATGGCCAGCCGACTGGCGTCTAGCAACCAGTGACGTCCTGAGAACGAAAGTGAGGCTGAGGAGAGGAAACAGGAAGCAGAGCAGAGAGGATCTTCCTCGTTCTCCGCGCGTATATGTCTGGAATGTGTGGAATGTTTGGAATGTCCCCACCTCCTCCCTTCATCTGCAGCGTGCGGCTGACTGAGGAACTGTCAGCAGAATACCTCAGAGCAGGACCGAGCAAAGGCAAACTGCTGCTTGAGGTGATCTCCCTCATTGCAAATGTTTATCTAGTTTTTTTTCCTCCTCTCTCTCTCTTTCCCTCTCTCTTTCCCTCTCTCTCTCTC